>NC_047510.2:15376073-15464501 GCF_902827115.2 Pseudochaenichthys georgianus
TTTGAGTCTTCAAAATGTCCAATGTCACAGACTGGGACTTACTTTAGAGTCAGTTGTATTTACATTCAGTATGACTTGTTATGATTCAATGTGAAAGAGTATACTGCTCAATAAATAATGATCACTTCACCACCTCTCTTGACATCTAGGCGCTTGAGAGTGAGTCAGAGGCAGAACACAGGGACAGTGGAGAGAGGTCCGTTGCTGAGGTGAGTGATGAAAGGGAAATGACAGTTTAGAGTAAATTGTGATGTGGACTCTCATCCCAGAATGTTAAGGAAATCAGTGGGGATATTGAACAGGAAACATTTCAGTCAAGGGGCATCATATGACCAATATAGACAGAAGAGCAACATTTATTTGAACATTTAAGTCAATGATACCATTCCTAGGTGAACTTAACATCTGTATGGAGTCAGATCAGTCTCAATATTAATAAATGCTCACAGAAGGATTCACAAATGTATTTTGCGATTTATATATAAATGACTCTCCACAACAATATCTCTCAATGCACTCACAAATATTTATTGTTGTATATAAATGTACAAAAAATTGGCATTTAAACTTTTTTATTAATTCAAAGACGGCTCTGAATTAATAATCAAATATGTTTGCTTTCTTTACTACTGGATGAAATTACAAAATGTACCCATAATTTTCCTCATGCTAGTATAGCCACATAAAAGTATCAAACGCACCAGAATACAGGAAATCTATTTTATTTGTGGGGGAGGACCCCCACACCCCCTGTTAAAAATGTCCCCCCTACATTCAGGATGCTTCCTACGCCCATGAGGCCTATTATATTTACAGCCCCTAATAACATTCATTTTCTGGGCTCAATATGTGTCTTGGCTGTGTTCGTTGTGAAAACAAATGGACCCAACAAATAGATACACGGATTGACCGTCCTCATCTGCGCTCTTATTTTGTCAGGTAACTTCCGGTAGCAGAATATGAAAAACCGGTAGTTATTTTGTTTCTGTTTTCTAGTGATTTTATTTTTTGTTTTGAGAAGTAGAAAATGAAAATCATCCCGTTTTTTAAGTTTAGTAAATCCATTTTTGACCATGATAAAGAAAAACACCTTTTATTTCAATTTTGGTTTTTCAATTTTAAAACTGTCTACTGGCGTGTATGACAGCAACAAAGGATTTCAAAGTCCAGCAGCTCAGTTTGAACTTATTCTGCAAATCTAGCTTGAATCTATTCTGTATTTTCGTAAATGTGAGCCCCTAACTAAACCAGAAAGTCAACATGTGAGTAAATACATGACTTATGGCAAAACTAGAGCTAAGTAATAGATAATCTCTGAGGTAATACATTTGGAACAATGAAGGCAATAAGCAGCAGATGTTGTGGTTATATTCACAAACGAGAAACAACATACCTTTGCAAAGGTGCTGAAAAGTTCGGGGGTCACCTTGAGGGTCTTCTTCTTATCTCCATCGTACACAATCTTTGATCCCACTGGAGTGTTGGCCTGGGTAATGATAGCCCTGTCCAAACCATGGCACTGCCTGCTCAGCTGAGAGCTGGGGAAACACAAGGACTTTGTTAAACAACTTACAAGAAGGTCAGGGGAGTTAAAGACAGAACGCTTCATAATTCAGGCAGTTTGTTCAGATTATAAATACGAAGATTCTAATTTCCTGTTTTTAATTGAATAAAGAGACCCAGGTTGGTAGAAGCAGAGTGTGGTCCTTCAGGGGAAGTCTTTCTGTTTTTCCATAACTCATATGACCTTATAATGCAAGTTCCTCTGCTTTTATCTATACTTCTATTCTCACTTCTTCTTCTTTCTTCTGACTGTTCTGTACTTATTTTTTACAAGAGCAAAACACATTCTACAAATCTGTTGATTTTTCTGTCAATCTTTGAAACTAGTACTCTTTAATTTGATGCATTGCATTTATATTTAAAAGACCAGTTTTAATATTTCAGCTTTTTGTGTAACATGTCAATCAGGTGAGTTGGCCCAACAATATGGTGTTGGAGTTAGGTAATGATAGTTTATTGAAGTACTCGGCTTAATGTACAATTTATTTGAACTGCCTTTTAAATCATATTGATTGTACATCCCAGGGACATGTATACAAACATATACATGGTATAGCGGTTGTTTTGTTGTTTCCAAAGTTAAAAATAAAGTAAAATACCTGTGTCGTAGTTTACCTGAATTGTTGGTAATTGTTTTCCTGCTTCCTCCAGGTTTGAGAGTAACGCTCTATTACATTGTCGATGACCTCTCTGTGTGGCCCACACACACAAACACAAAGTCAAGTGTTTTATCACTGTAGTGCTGTTTTGTCTTGATATGATTCAAGCATGAACACAAAGCTCCTCTGAATAGAAACAGTAATGGTTTTTGGCCTCACCTGCAGCCTTTACAAGGGTCAGAGGGGTCAGGGGTGCTTTTCTTTTTAGGGTGCGGCCTCTGAGGTTCCACATTACTGTGGAGTGAACAAGAGAGAAACAGGACAGGTGTCAGACAAAGATTAGTTATTTTTCTATCGGTTGTATTGATTCATTCCATGCAACTTTATGTTAAAGGAAGCAATCTTGATTAAAGGGACAGTGTGAAGGATTTGGCATATAACTTCCAGCACCTTTGCCTTGCTCATAGGCCATGGCATCATTACACTCCTTAATTGAAGGCCCTATCCAAAGCCAGTGTATGATTTGTCTCTTTGCTACTGTAAAACATGACGGGTGGAAGAGGACCCGCTGCCTTTGTAGGTATGAATGGCCTAAGGTAAGGAAACATAACTACTCTTAGCTGTCTGGATTAAAGACTACTCAAAACATGTTTTTGAATTGTATATTACATTTCTGATCCCCCTAAAACACAACAGAAATGTAAAGTAAGGGAGTACAAGCAGTAAATGCTTTTATACAATCAACTACATGGTTAAACATAAACTTCTATGTGCATGCACTTCTAGCTTCAAGCCACATTAATGTTATATTTTGTGTGGTTCTACTGTTGACATGAGGTAAAGCAATGGTAAGTCTCTTCTCTTAATGAACAACCAATGTACACACACATGTGCAGAGACCTTTGCAACTTTGGTATATTTTAGCAAGAGATGTGTGCACCCTGTGGTCAGAGTTTTGTAATGTCTGTAATCTATGGTATGTTTCGTATTTACAGTTATGTGTCCTGTTCTTTTCCTGTTATGAAGTATGTAAAAAGTCTTTGATAGAGGGTGTTTATGGGTATTGGTTGTTGCGCCAGCTCAGAAACAGGACAGTTAAGGTGTTCTAAAACTGCCTCTAATATAGCACTTCCAATGAACGAATGAATGAATGAATGAATGAATGAATGGGGTTTCAGGGTTAGGGTTTTGGCCATTTCTGTTACAAAAATTGCTTTTCACTTTCTTAACATAGATACTTAACAGAACACCATTTAAAAATAAATTAACTTAAAAAGTGACGTTTTGCAAATCAATTTTCCACATTCTCCACTATTATTATTACAATTAGAATGCTTAATATTTTTTCAAATTGAATCCACATTCGATATTTGTCTTGTAAAATATGACATACAACGTAAAAGAATAATATATATGTATATATACATATATATTTATTGTAGTAATAATGATATAATCTAATTGTAAATGTATTGTATGTAGACATACATTGAAATCTAGCCTCTGCATTTACCTTATCCTAGGTATCAAGAGCATTGCGGTGGTACGATACAGCACTAGGGAAACAATGTGGCGGTCGCGTACCTTGCTAAAGGGGCGTCTCAGCCTGGAGGTGAACAAGCACCTCTCAAAGTACCAGTCAATACTCTACACCTGGTACGATCAGAGACGTGAACTGACAACTCATTTTGTACTAATACACTTTCCATAGTTTTGTGTCTTTTGACAAAAAGAATGACATGAGTTGTAAAACATGTGTGTGTGTGTGTGTGTGTGTGTGTGTGTGTGTGTGTGTGTGTGTGTGTGTGTGTGTGTGTGTGTGTGTGTGTGTGTGTGTGTGTGTGTGTGTGTGTGTGTGTGTGTGTGTGTGTGTGTGTGATTGAAAAAGGTTGGGAAACACGTACTTGTTGTTGGCCATATACCAGATGACAGTGGTCAGCAGGCTCCCCAGACAGAAGAGAGTGATCACCAAAGAGAAGAATAACTTCAAGAGCTGTCCCCTCATACCTTTCCACTCCTACTAACTTCACTCGCTAACCCCCTCACTGTCTTTCTCTCTGCTTCACCTTGATGAACACTCACCCTATGTCTGCTTTCTGTTTCCTGATTTCCTTTCTCCCTCATTGGTGCTCTCTCTCTCCTTGTCTAAAATTACATACACACACACACACACACACACTCTTTCTCTCTCAATAGGTTTAATCTTTTGCCTCTCAGCTTTCTTATGTTTTGTTTTACCTTACTCCCCCCTCTTTATCCTCTTCCTGTCTGTCTGTCCGTCTGGTTTGACTCAGTGTTTCTGCTCTTCCTTCGAGTGAGTGAGAGAACGCCTCCTCAGTTGCCTTTCTCCGTTTTCTGCCTCTTGTTCAGGCAAGTTTTCTGTCTTCTGTGTGCCTCTACTTTGTCCTTCCTCACTTCCTGTTTGGGTCCAGGTCAGCTGAAAAGAAACCAATCTTTTGTTGCTCTACATCCTACTTTAATCAGTGCCATGTCTCTTTAATCCACATATCTTATGTCCTCATGTGTTCACACAGTCAAACTCACAATCCTACTTTCCACCCTTGTGCCAAAGCTCTTTCTATTCTCCGCCCCCAACCCAGAGCCCCAGACTTCTCTCTCTGCTTTCCCCTCCCTCCCCCAGCCATCCTCCGCCCACACCCCTTAAGCCCCTCTCCCCTTTGCACAAAAAGGAGGCAGTAACATGAGTGCCCAGTACTGAATTAGCCCACAGTTTGCCTCGAGGCAAATGTGTTTTTTGCGTATCAGGAAATGTATAAAACCAATATGGGGCAAAGCAAGTGAGGGGCAGAGAATGACTGCTTAAACCCACCAAACTCCTGCCTGCACACACAAGCATCTTTTATTCCTCACTTTCTCAGTGTGAAGTGGGAGGGAGTTGGAGGTTGGGGGCCAAGGAAGGGAAGTCTCCTCTCAGCAGATGGGAAACTTGCTTTTAACATGGCTGGCTGTATCAAGGGAGTAACTAGTAGCAGCCGGCAGAAGTGAGGGAAGCACACATTTATAGGAAGTCAGACAAAACCAGAGAGAGGTAGGGAGTTGATACCCAGAGAAGTTGAGATGTTTGGCTTTCATTTGGTGGCTGTTGCCAGCTATCAAATGAAAGGGAAATAAAATCAAGGAAGTTGTGCTCCATTTGGATTATGGTAGATATGTTGTGTGTATGGTATGCACTTCCAAATAAACACCAGTAAATAGATGGCCACACCTATTTCTGTTGCATTCATTCCACCTGGTTTTAGTTTCAGTGGAAAACTCCCCGCTGGGCTCCTTAAAATAAAGCAAAAAATGTCTAGTAACTACATGCTGATTAAGCTAGGCTGTGCCACAGCAACCCTAACCCCAACAAACACACAACACAAAAGAGTTTTTATTTTGGCAGAAGAAAGGGGTTTGTAGAAGACGTGTTTGGGGGCTGCTTTTTTGCAACCAGACGGAATGAATAATCAATAGAGAAGGTTGTGGAAGTAATGAAATCAGACTAATGGGGCTAATAGAGAAAGTACTTAACCTGTTCCTTACGTCAAACACACAGTCATGTAAGGGTACCGTCCCTGACTCCAGTGAGCAGCAAAGCGTCTCGTGGGGATATGTGACATGTTCGTGATAGTACAGGTGTTTATTGGCATAGTACGCAAAAATCACTTTCTGACATCAGCAACCAACAAGAAGTTATTCTGGAGTGTGTGTGTGTGTTGTATCTGGAGTAGACGAGAAGCTGCCAGGGGTAAATAAGTACTTCCGCTAAAGAGCCCATGTGACACCATCACAAGGCAGAAAGCAGAACAAAAGTCCCATTGTCACCTATACAGCATCCACTAAATATGTCATCCCCTCCTCTACCCCATACATACAACCCCCTCCTTCAGCAGTGATGAAGCTGCTGCCAGCTTCTTCTAAAACACAGGTTACGCCATTTTGAATGAAGTAAATTGCACAAGAGACATATCCAGGCTCGCCTCTGTCTCTGCTCAACATCTCTTAACAACGGTGGTTTCCCAAGAAACGCAGCATGCTTCCTGTCAAGATTTGTGTTAGGGGCGTATTTATTATTTTTGTAAGAAGAAAAAAGGCTGCTGTGATGCAATTCTGTTTTGCGTCTCCCACCTAGTATTACAAATCCCTCAAGTTAGTTTGTTTCCACACGCTGTCTGACTTAGACCTGTTGCCTGTAGGTAACGTGACCTGGTAAAGTCTACAGTGACCAAGCGTGGAGACCTATCATAGGCAGACCACACTGAACTCAAGCTCGACAGAGTTTTGATCCACTGTAGGAGAGAGGGATGAATCAGCAAAGCCAGGGGTTGAAACGTCTACATGACTCCTCTCTCAGGATCAGATGTTTTAAAAAACCTTAGGGTTGGAGACAAATCTGTATCCTGCATAATGTGTGACAATGTTGTGCATTATCACCAGCATTTTCTTCTCAATACCCCATCTGATGATGCTTGTCTGAAATCCACCAGATTCCAGGAGCTCTGAGTTACATGTCGAGATAAAGTTGTAGGATTTCACCAGCTGTGACTCTTTATATTGTCCTCACCCCCACCTCGCTGTGACTGGAGAATGGCTTCACGGGGAGGTGTGATGGAGTAGGCGGGCCGGAGGGGGGCAGTAATGGGGTCATGGGACAGCTGATCCCGGTGCATTCCTGGGCTGCTTAGCATGAGGCCTGCTGCCCTCGTGACTGAATGTCTCATAAGAACTCATACAACCAAAACACATACCTGACAAATGTTTTCAGCACACGAACACTGTGCACATACCACATTAAGATATTTGGCGCACAAACAGTCACTTAAACGGCCACATGCATCATTTACACATCCTGCCATGATGTTAATGGACAAGAGAGACCCTCTTTTCCAACATATCAACCTGTATTAAGTAGAGTGGAGAATTGTCAATGTCTGCAATATAAATCGGGACCCCCTTGAAAACGAGATGGTGCATCTCAAGGGGTTTATCCGGGTTTATCCCAATGAATAAAATGTCTATATATATATAAAAATATCTTTAATATATATAATAAACAGGTAGGAATAAACAAAATCTTTTCTATGTCAGTTTCCAAGAACACATGCTTGAGGTTATTTACTGGCACTGTCTCTTTGTGGTTGAAAGTGATACCAGATTCATCTACATTGCGAATGTCAATAATTAGCATAAATCTAGCCGTTGGATGAACAGACGTTTTACCATTTTATCTGCGACACCCAACTACTTGAAGGTTACCAGCACGCTCCAATATATTACTTACCAACTTATTACTTAGGAATGGAACCTACAATTTCAAATCAACATTGCTGTAAAAAACTCATTTTAAAGCCAAAATTATTCCAACATATTTCACCCTTTTTTCTTACTCCCTACATATGTGGATCACCGTGATTTCTGAAGACAAATGTACAATGCTCATGAGATCCATGGCTAATATTTAACCTTTAAACCTTAGTTTAGATATTTTGTTCATACCAGCTGCAACCACTAGATGGGAACAAACCTTAAAAATAACCGATTACAGTGTGATTTGATGTTCAAATCATTATTACCTTGTTTTAATTAAAAGTGGTACTTCCTTACGTTTTCTTTAGTCTACTAAGTTTGAGAGACATTCAAAGTCTCTGAAAGTCATCACAATGTGCAGATGTTCACAGCTACATTTATATTCCTTAGAAGGAAAAATACAATTAATTTCAACTTCCTTGGAATCGGAGGTCTGATTACAAGGTCTGATAGACATCTTCCTTTGGTGAACAGCAAGACTAGCCATGTTACCAGGGTCGGGATACCAAGACAGCCTTTCAACTCAATTTAATATTAAAAATAAAAATGTTGAATTAGTTTTGCTAACCTCACTTTAAGATAGATATACAACCACAAACGTCATTTTGTCAATGGAAAATAACTAAACAGATAAGTGGCTGTTAGATTTTCATCTAGCGCAGTGGTAGATAAAGTACTCACATCTCATATAAAAATAACAATGCAAAAATTCTCAATACAAGTAAAAGTCCTGCTTTCAAACTTTTAGTTAAATGAAATGACTTGACATACTGCTGGGTATAAGTCCTTCATACAATATTTTGGTTCCCTTGTTTCTTCAAGGTCCCATGTCATGGCCATTTCTACTGATCATAATTCCATTGTTGAGGTATACTAAAATAGATTTATATTGTGCAATTTTCCAAACTCACATTGGTTTCTCATACAGCATCTCTGTAAAGTATGTGTATTCACCGGTATTCACTCTCTGTCCTAAACGGCTTGTTGGAGCTCCTGCCCCCCCCCCCCCTCCCTGTGAGCCCAGTGTACTCTGATTGGTCGGGACGTTGCGAGGTTTCCTGGTCGGCGACACCACGGGACAGTGTGAAACTCATCCTGAGCACACACAAACACTAAAAGCCGAAGTAAAAACAATAAGTGTGGCTTGATATTGAGTAAGAAAAAGGTTAATATGTGTTAATAAATATGTGTACTGAAACAAATACCAATAACTGTATTACATTGTTTTCTTATGCGCAATTACTTCATATTGTCTTTGTCTTTTTCGTCCCGCATTTATTGTGCCCCCCTCAGAAAATAACTGGCCCCAGCCTGGCCCCCCCAGTCAAATTGGTCTAGAACCGCCACTGCAGCGGAGAGCATTTCTTCGCGATCCCAACTCGTCTATTACCAACCAGGGGTCTGCCTGTTAGTTGAAAATGTACGCTAAAGGTCCCCACCCCTCCTGGGTTGCGGTCGGATAATCAAAAAATCCGCTCCTACCATCTATCCCTTGACCTCTGTGTGAAACGTCATGGGGTTAAGGGATAGTGGATAGGAGAATTCAAAAGGACTTAGGAGAAGAGACTGTGGTACTTAGCACATGTGTCAAACTCAAGGCCCGGGGGCCAAATCAGGCCCGTGGTGGATTTAATTTCAGCCCGCAGGATAATTTCTAATTACTATTCGATCTGGCCCGCCGGTATATTGCATGCACACCTTCACTCAATCCTGAGGATTTCCTCAGTTCAGAGCCTGAGCCCAAACATTGATGAATTTGCACCCAAGATGAGATGCCCAAGATGGCTTGAACTAGCATCGCTGAGCAGCAAACTGATTTTCAATGGATGTTTCCTTCTGCACTGGTTTTTTCTTTGAGGTAAATAGTTTTTTTGAAGCTGTTGTTGGCCTGTGGAAAAATATAATCATAAGAAATGACTCCTGAAAAGCTGCAGATAGAGCCATAAGAAATGAATGCAACTGATTATTTAATGTGTAATGTTGTTTTTATAGGAAATCATTTAAGCTTTGTTAGTTCCAGGTTTAATATGTGCAATAAGTTATTTTCAATAAGTTCTGCAATAAACATTGAACCAGTCCGGCCCTCGACTAGTAGCCTACCGATTTTTTTATTTTGGCCCACTGTGTATTTGAGTTTGACAACCCTGCTTTAGAGAATCCAACTGCACTTTCACTATCCGACGTGTTTATGATACGCCAGTGGACGTCATAAATGTGCGTCTGCTACTGTGGGGAAACTATGGAAACTACAGTTTTCTATACCACGGACTACAACATGGATGTATAATAAGAACAACGGACTACTGTAAACTCATCTAGAGACTCTGCACCGTGCTCTAACGCTGTTGACCAAAGTTGGAATTGATATAAAAAAGGAAAGTGAAACGTATGCTCGTCATGTCGAACACTGACAGTAAGTCAACATTTTCCAGAGGATTTTTTTAAATCACCAGGTAACGCTAAAAAAACACAACATTTATATAATTGTATGACAAAGTGTTGATTGAATATCTCTGGCTTGCTATAGCTACTTGCTAATGGTTTAGCTTACCCGCGCGATTCAAAGTAACGTCAACAATGTAGCTGTAATATGCTTTGCTTACATGTTCGCATAACTTGGAAGTTTACTGACATTTACATACCTTGTTTACCTGGCGCAAGTGGTGGCTCTGGGGTTGTTGAGTGAGGCATCACTTGAGAATTGTCGTCTTTTTTAAGAAAGATTTTTCTTATGTCCATCTTCAAAAACTCCCGAGTCCGACTGACAGTACCTGTCAGCAAATAAGACACGTTTATTTCCATGCAACTCTCTGGTGATTGGTCTGGTGTCTTGCCTGTTGCATTCACTGAACAAGGGAAATTACAATCCTGCCGTCCTCTCTAGTGTCATGATGAGGTTCAGGTAAAGCACGGTTAATGTATTATATTATTGAGGGAGAATTGTCCGGGGCAAAAGAAAAAACATCCGGGGCTTGCCAGGCGACGCGCCTGGGTACGGGTAATAACCAGAAAAGCATAACATGGGACCTTTAAGATATAGAAGGCAGCCGGTTTCAGTGGAAGATCTACTGAAAACGACATAGTATGCACCAAATGAATCAAACACAATTAGTGAATAGCTGGTGAACAGTAGATATTAGGAGGTAAACATTAGTCAATACAGACTAAGAACACAGCTCCGAGTAAATATTAGATTTATTCCAGGTGGCCAAAATAACACTTTTTATTACACTAAACTTAGATTATTATAAACTGTAAATTAGGTATTTATAGCAAAACAAAGCTAATTAAAATGAGATTTTCTAAAACTAATTTATGATTGTCTCAATCGTCTCATGAATACTATGGGTGTCAGCTTTCCAGCTTTTCAAACTATTTGCCCCCGCTAATCAGGTATTCACTTCATGAGGAAAGAAAGTACACATGATCATCTGTGTTTTTATGTACACTTTTATTGTCAACACTTGACAGGTGGCAGTGTCAGGCAGGAGTGACGGTTCCACATTACTTCTTGGTCTCCTCCTCCAAGGTCTTGATGAACTCCTCCTTCTTGATCTGGAGACGCTCTTCTCTGCGCTTGCGGGCCTCCTTCGTCTTGTTACGACGAGCCTCGGCCTGATCACTGTAGATAGGCAGAAAGATGTTAGTATGTAACGATACATTTTAACATCAACAAATTGAGTTGATGGTATAATCCTTACTGCATAATTTAAATATTTTTATCCAAACACTTTCAGAATAAATGCAGCTTTTCTGTGGACAGGAAAAAACAACAACACAGGGATGGTTTAAGACTTACGACAGGAGCTTTCTGCGAGCCTTGTCTGCCTTCAGTTTGTGGATGTGTTCCATAAGGATGCGCTTGTTCTTGAACACGTTACCCTTGGCCCTCAGATAGAGGCTGTGGTACCTGAGAGACAGCGAGGAAAAACAAATATTAAAATACACAAACTGATTACAAAAGGGTGGTCAGGTACACCGAATATTTAATGTGGGCTTGTGTGTAATACCAGCATTGTCAACGAGCTTTACTGAGCTCATCTCATGATTTGCCAACACCTTCAGAGGAATGGTTAGTGTAACATAGGCCCAGGGTCACAGTAGAATGTCATGATTACAGAGATTAGTAGTGGATACCAATACCAAGTAAATTTGACAATTTGTTATACCAATTCAATACCATGGTACAACAAAAAAACAACGAGCTTCTACATTCCTTTGTTGCAGTACTGTTTTGATACAGTCCATATTGCTATCACAAGAAATGTATACGAGCCATTTTAGAAATATTGAGCCAACAACCTTGGACTCTAAAATAACAAGACATGCCAAGAGACTGGCCACATCAATAAAGGCAGACACAACTAGTGAAGATGTCCTGAACCTACATATGCCTGTCGATCTTCTTGGCCTCCCTGTAGCGACGCAGAAGACGACGCAGGATCCTCATGCGGCGCATCCAGCACAACTTCTCTGGCATACGAGCGTTGGCTGTACCCTTTCTCTTACCTGGGAAAGGGGATTAAGTCCAGTCAAGTTACCTTCACTATCATAATATTAAGAAGTCTGACAAAACAATCATTCCACAAGACTTGCTAGTAAATATTAAAAACATTGCACTGCTAATTAATTCAGAAATGTCATCAAATCATAACGTAAATATTAAAACAGAAAGCCTGGTGAATGACTTTCCTCTGCAAAGTATAACATGGCGATTTAAACTCACCAGTTCCCATGTGTCTCCCCTTCCGACGTGCCAACGTGTTCTTGCGGCAGCGGGCACGGGAGTGGACCGTAACAGGTTTGCGAATGATAAGACCATCCTTCACCAGTTTACGGATCTGCTGGCCTGAAGACAGAAGGAAACTTGTAAAATACTTTAACCTTTAAGAGGCATGGAGACGCAATTTAGTCCATTTAGAGTTATCGGAGAAATCTCGATATATCAAATTGAAACAGTACTGTTTTCATGTTAAGAGGGTCCCATGTTATTGAGCTTTTATGTGTTCATAATATGGTTTAATGTTTTCAGGAATGTATGTTTCTCTAGGGCAAATGATGACCAGCCACCCAAAGGTTAGTCGGCACGTTATATTTGAAGCATTTGTCTGGTTCTGGATAAAGCAATATAATAACTATTAAAGTACACTTTAGGTATGTACCTTTTGAGCTCCTGTTTAATGATGTTAGCGTCAGTGACTACTTCTTTACTCGTCAAAGAAATGCGTTGTAGTCATACTTGACTCAATATAGTTATGAAGAAACTTTGACTTGAGTACCGTTTTGTTTACTGCATTTAAATCTGTATTCGCACCATGTAACACCGGGAACATGCATTTATTAAGACAGGTCATCTCAGATTTTTAGTAGGCCTAAGTGGTGAAGCATATAATACGACTAGCAAACTAAAATGGTGACTTCTTGCTTTACTTACGAGAGTTGGCGTTGGCGATCTCATTGGTCTCGTTGGGATCCAGCCACACTTTCTTCTTGCCGCAGCGAAGGACGCTCGAAGCCAGCCTCTTCTGGAGCCTAAGCACACACACATAACTCAGGTTAGATACCCAATAGTTACATTACCGTATTCTGCTGTCTTTTGTGTATCAAACGTAATGTCAAAATTGAAAAGTTTCATGACTGTCGATGAAAAATGCCAGTGGCTAAAATCGCCGTTAGCCGCGCAGCTGACAGCCAGCCGACTTTACAACATGGCTTCTCAGTCTGCTCCAACGTGTTACACAAGGCCGCGTTAAAATATAGGTTTCTGTTTTGATAATTACACCAAAGCTTTATCTGACGATGAAGAGGGAATGCATGTATCTTATTTTATTGATATGGGGTTTACATATGTGCATTTTAACAGTTAAACGATTACTTTTTTTGTTCATTCGGCAATGGTCCTACCTCATGGCTGCTACTTCAGTGGGAAAAGGAAGGCTTGAGAGACGGACTGGAACCTACCATTATGAAGGAGAGTCCATCTCTGAACGCGAAACAGCTCTTTTAATCTAGACCACAAATGGCATTATAAATAATGTTTTCATTAGAAGTAGTGCAAATGTTTGCACTTACGTATAGATAAGATTGGTGGAAAAGGATACCGATAATGGAAATGTGGAGATTTGAAATCTATGATCACCCCTCTTAAATAGAATGGTACAGATCAGTGTTTTTACAGTGCATTATGGGTAAGGTCGGGTGCATTCTGCTGTCGAACACATGAGGACGCTGTTGAATCCAGTTTTCAGTTTAAACTAAAAAACATAACATTACACGTTATCAGGAATATTTACAGTAGGCATATGTTTTATACAATGCATTTGTACAACGAGGGCCAATATTCTTAAATGATAATATAACATTTCTAATGTTACCCTTTTTTTGTGTAATACTTGACGTAAAGCCTTCAACAACCTTTAAAAAGAGATGATAAAGTTGCACAATGTAAATAAAAACACAACAGTATAACTAACAATGATGCAACTCAATAAACAATAACAATAGAGGGTTATTTTATTATTATATTGTAATCTGTGTTTGTTTACCATCATACATTGATGCTAAATGCCTTCCTGACTGAGAAAATAGCTGCATATTATGATATATGTGTATGTAATTTATTATATGTAATGCCTTGTCTTTTATCTATGTAATGTCTTGTCTTTTATCTGGACCCTGAGTCTGTAATAAAGTTTTAATTTAATTTCATATGCCAGTTAAAATGTAGTTTAAGAAAAAGTTGTGTATAAATTCATAAATACACATGTTAAAAACAAATACATTTAAAATCCATTATATGCTGATATGCTAAGGTGTTAAAAAACAACTTTCCAAAATGCGAGCAAACACAAAAAAAAGGACATGCAATTTAAACGGCTTTCTAAAAACACAGTAGATCAAAACCAAACACAGGTCTGTTTAAACATTGGAAAAGGACAAAATGATGTTAAAAGCACTAGATTTTTACCATACATTTGAACTAACTCGATAGGGTACATAACAAGAAAGTAAAGATATGACAAAAAGACATTTAGAGTCTGAACTTTAAATATTTATTGTAAAATTCAGCCTATAAGAGTGTGAAATACACCTTTTAATAAATAAAGAGATTATAACAATGAAATATTAGGCTTTCAAATGGCCTGTATTAAAAATAAAATGTGAGTTGGCTGCTAAAATAGGATTAACACCTGACAGTGTTGCATCCTTGGCTCTCCCGCAGCACCCCATCGCCATGGCAACACTGCACGCTCAACAATGTGGGTGCAAGAGTAGCACTTCTTCACCTCAGGTAACTCAGAAATACCAACTGAAATCATCAGCTCCGGACAAAATATTTGACTAAAGTACCGGATCACCTCCTACCACAGCTTAAACAGACACTGCTCTCCTCTTCGCACAGAAATGTGCCGCTGCGTGAGTGATCAAAAGTATTTAAACCTTAAAGAGGTTGAACTATGTCTACTGAAGAGGTGGATCACTTAACTTTATTGCATTTGTATTCCTCTTTGAAGAATCATGAATGCAAATTATCTAAATATATATATTTTCACTGATTACATACATCTTTGTTGATGATAATGATTGAATGCTGCATCTTGTATGTCATGTCAAGTAATGTGTCCCGTCCTGTTACGGACCCCAGGAAGATTAGCAGTCCCCAATGTCTCAGCTAATGGGGATTTCGAAAATGGATAAATCAAGCAAAAGGAGCGTGCGCTGGCAGGGGAGAGATGAAGCCACACTGGACGCTGGGGCTTTTAAGTCCTGTGTTGCATCGGGCCCAGGTGCTCCAGATGTGGCTCAGGGACTGCCATCAGACTCCTTTGATGCCTTGAGAACAACAGAAGCACATTCAGCTGATGCAGCACACACAAGCAGGGGCCGCTACCAAAGTGTCATAGTGTCTATTTGAACACTCAAGCTAGCGTAATCAGGTTTACAAAAAGAACTGGATATGTGCAACACATTCCCAGGATACTCAGAAACACGCATGGAATCATGCTCAATATGATCGTGAAACTGTAGTGTTAACTGAGGTACAAATAGCATCACATTAGGGTTTAGGCATGTGCAGGCGAAACAAATTATAGCTACTGCACACATTTTTCATGTTGCTTATTTGGATTTCATTGGAATGGATCTTAAAGTTGAATAGTGAACGATTTAACACTTCAGAGGTGTGTTGTCTTAGTTGTGGATAAAGCCAAATATCTACAACAATCATAACTGCAGGTCCCTTTAAAGCTGAATTCATTCATCTGTATGTCACTGTGCTGCTGACCTTTACCAAGGTGTTGTGACTTCATTTAATTATGAACAAGTATTTGATTTGATTTTAACTCAAGTAACTTTTATTTATTTTATTTATTTATTTAGGTTTATTTTACAAATTCCTACTGATCTTATTTTTAATATATAAATATATGTATATATATATTTTTCTAAATCTGTATAATTTCTGTGACTGTTGTAATCATTTCTACTCATGATGTCATATGTTTATCTTGATGTGTGTGTATGGTGCATGTGGCTGCATTACCAGGGTTGCTCATGCATTGTGCTACCACCTGGAACCAAATGTGGTATACAAATAAAGTTCTGCTTACTTGCTCACACTGCATGGTAGGTATTAATCAAAGCATTATGATTTAAGGAGACAAAATCAACAACAAAGATGAGAGAATAAATACAATATTGAAGCATATTTATTTCATAGTCTTGACCCTTGCATTTTTCTTGTTCTATTTCCCATCCTGAAACCTGAGTTTAATCTATTACAAGAAGTTGCAAAGAAGAGCAAATGCCAAAGGACTGTTTATCCACTTATTTTTCTTTGGTAGCCGCAAAGAAGAGGAAAACCAAATGAGCAGCTGAGGACAAACTCAACCCTGCACCCCCCTGCTGCACATTATGTTTTTTCTTGACAAAAAGATGTCGACCAGCTGCTGCAGGAGAGTCACAGTGACATATCATCTGTTTCTTTCCTTTCCTTTTTTTAAGAGAATAACCATCAATGCTTCCTAGATGACTACTGATACGTCTGATTGCATCTATTAACTTTTGATGTTAATGTTATTACATTGATGTAACCACAAGTTATGTTTGCTGTCTTGAGCCACAAACGCACTGTCAGAAAATCTGTGGCCCCTGAAAACAGCTCCTAATTCTTGACATGTTAAAGGGACCCAGTAATGTCTGCCCCTGCTAAAAAAAAAAAATGCAGGCACCTAATTCAACCCCCCCTGGGTCAAAATGTCAGTTATAGTGCAGGGTCCTTGGAGTTTGGGTGTTTTGCTCTGGGCCACTTCAGAATCGTTGATTTACTGAACCTCTCCACTGCTGCCACAAACTAACTGTGAATTTGTTCTCCCCCCCCCCCCCCTTAAAGCCCCTCTAGGACCTCGAATTTCTGGATTCCCAATGTGGCGACAAGCGGCTTGGCCTGATGGTCTTTGTACCTCCATCACCACGGCTGCTCTGTTGTTCTTTCATCAATCGATAAGTGAAGGTGGGGTCTATTCAGCGGGGCGTGGACCTCGACTCCCAGCTGGAGTCCATGGAGCGCACACAGGAGACAGAACCAGCGTCAAGACAGGCAGAGGAAGACTGACTCATTCCGGTAGTAAGAGGAATCTGCCTTCAAAATTAAAGCATGTCGGTTAGAAGACTATGTCAATTTGACTTTTGACACAACTGCTCTGGTTGTAATGGATTTTGATATGATGTAATTACTATTACTTAGTGTCACGAGCCCTAGCAGTGATAACTTAAACCATGGTAAATTATATAATTCAAAAAAGGAATAGGCTTAGTCCCAATGATTCTTGAAATGTATACGTATATAATCTGCAACAAATAATTCACTGTAAAACTAATTTATCATGCAACCATCAAATATAATTCAGTTTCCGCCCTCTGAAACGTAGAGATTTCCTGCTTTTCTCTGTTTTATATCATATTAAGTAGTCTACTGACTTATTGTTGATGTAAATTATTTTTAGTTCAATTCAATATCATGAAAAGAAACAAGAGTGACATAAGTGGTTGGTTTAGTTTCCTCACACAAATAATATTATAACAAACAATTATTTGTGAAACTGAAGACTCTAAATTGTTAAATGTTTGATGTTAATGAGTCAGTATATTTTTGTATACACCTATCGTGGTATAGTAAACTCCACATAGTGACAATAGGCAACTATTATAATATAATATATTTAAACATGAGGCAGCTTGTTGGTAGTCTTCTATTTATTTGTTTGCAAAAAATAAGAAAATAGAGAACATTTCACCAGTTACAATGAAACAATCTTGAAGTTACAGGGAGTAATTATCTGCATTAAATAAAGCAGTATTCTATTTAAAGGTTAACATAAACATGCTGACGTTTTTTAAATTATTATATTTAGGCTATAACAATTAATTACACGTTCAATAGTAGGCTACACCTTGACAGTTTCTCAGCTATTGAGTTTACGATGCTAAATATTTTTATTTTGAAAGCTCCAGCCGGATGTGCCAGTGAATGATTCCGTTGACTTGCCTCTAGTCTAAAAGCCTGGTGCGCAAGTGTGTAACGCTATAGGCTGGAGGAAGGCAGCTGTTGCCATTATTTTACCAGCCAGCTCAGATCAGCGACTCATCACTCCCTGGAAAAAAATGTGTTGGTCCTCAGCATCATAAACACACGAAACTGAAAATAGATTTTAAAAAGTTAAATCAATGGTACAGAAAAGTAGTATGTCCAGGACGCCTTCGACCTCAACCCAGGAGATCCAAATGGACATGTTCGACCATCATCCACACACACAGGTAAGAAGCAAACAGCAGAAACGGAGGAAATATCGTGACAGGAAAACAAAAAAGACTGCGCAAACTAATGTGCATTTATGGGAAAAAGGCGTTTCGAGGACGGTGAGGCTGTTTCACTTCCGAGGATTAACAGGTTGTTCAGCAATTAAGTCGAATCATCTGCTTTCGGGAGCCCACCATGCTCGTGTTCGCTGCAATGATTCAAAGCCGAATTTTATCCGAGGAAGCTCAAATTGAGTACATGTTCTAGTTTGTTTTGGATTTAGATATGTGTTGATTTCATCCTCGGTCTTGAGTTGTGTTGGGTTTAATTAGTCTCTATGTGTAACCATAATATGTGAGGATATGATGTTACGCTGGTTTTATTGCAGTGTTATCATTGGGTCCTCGACAAAACCACGCCTATTTTTGATTAATCATTGATTAATCAAGTAGATGGTACACTAAATGTTGATCTGCCCTGCTGGAGGAGAGATGCATCAATGTGGATAGACATGAATCCCACAGAGATGCTATGTATTAAGTTTTCAAACCTGACATGACCAGTAAAGTAATCAATTTGCCATTATTTTAGGAAATAACTCTAACACCCTGCCCCACCCTCAGAAATTCAACTTGATGAGGTAATCTTTCAATTTATTTTTCAACTTTCGATGGTGTCAGTCTATTTACATCTACAAATATGCTGTGACTATTAGAAAGTGACAGGATATTGTGGGCATGTTTAGTCATAACAGGATGAAAAAATAAATGATGAGAATATCTAGAACAACACACCCACGCCTGAGCTCATGTCTCTTTGGAGAAGGGGGGAAAAAACCAACACCTCACCACAGACAACCAACGCTTCAAACCATGCCAAGGCCTGCTCTCTCCTCTTTACTCCCACTCTTCCCAGCTCCTTCTCATCTCCCAGCTCTCCAGATTCCTTCCGCATCCACTTTGAATGTCCCACTATCTCCATCCTGCTCTCACCATCTCACCTCGTCCTGTCTGTTTTTTAAAAATCAGATCATTATCTGCTGTGAGGCTTTGGTGAGAAGCAGATGGACCCCCTCCTTTAGCCAGGCAGCTGGAAATGGTTTGTCTCATGTTTGTGTGTGTGGTAGCTCTGATCAATTAGATATAAAGTTCATCCAGACCAGCAGCAGGTCATGCTGGTATATGTTTTATAACTCTGCTGTGGAGAGACAAGCAGGGAGCGACATTTCTAATATCCTGAAGGAGGCGGTTTGAGTTTTCTACCAGAGAAAAAAAAAGATATTGGGCAAAGACATGATCCAAATTCAACGCCAGTGTCGCTAAAGATTGTGTTGTTGAGCATCGTCATCTTTCAGATAAGGGGTTTATACTTTAAAGTTGTGACATCGTGTAACCAACCAACCAGCTGCATTTTTAGACATGTTTTATTATTGTCTCACAAAATACAAACAGAAAACAGCCGTTTCAAATCGCCTTCAAACCAAACACAGGTATAAACCAACCATTTACAAATACACCCCTGAAACAATATCAGTCCTTAACATTATTACTTTCTCTCAATATTCACATAGAAACATCCAACGTTATTACTTTAGAACCGTGATGAAAAATAGGAGACATAAGATAAATGTGCTTTTCTTCCTTCTCCATTTTTAGTTTTTTATCTTTTGAAAAGAAAATGTTTAAGTGAAATTGAGTACCTTTCCACAGTCGCCCATATTTCCACATATTCTGTCTTATTACTTTGCCACATTAAACCACGTGTTCAGTTTATTTACTCCAAATATAATTTGTTTCCAGGTGTGTGTATTTAAACCAACCTAGCTTTTCATGACTACCATTTTTGTGATCATACAGAACTAGAAAAAAAGGTATTTTGCCTCCAAGCTCCATGCTTCTCTGTTTAAAGTCTCCTGTTTACACACAACACCCTTTTTAATTGTACACTTAATCTGGGAGGATGTTTACCAACAGGAAGCCTCCCCTCCCTACTTCCTCTGGCATTTCCCTGCCCTTTGCTGACAGTAGCCCCATCATGGCTCTGATCATAGAGGCATGGACACACATCATATTTAATGTAATTTTGAAATTCTGACAGCAGTGCACACGTTTATCTCCGCACAATCACCAGAACATCCTTATAAGAAACTTCATTTTTTGAACCACATAGGTCCTGTTTTATAATTGAGCTCTTATCTATATTGATAACAGTTTATTTGACAGCTTAATTGTTGATATATCTGGTGGCACAGCAAAATCTCCAGCGGGTTAAACATTCACTGTGTGATTATCTTATCTATGTCAGTTATTTTCAACCTTAACTTTCCATTGTCAACTCTTATTATACTGAAGTGGATTATGGCTTTGTAACTGCAGTGTGTTCATCTTTGTTCTGAATATATGGCTGTACTGGGAATTTGTTTACAACCTGTTTGATTGCTTGGTCGTGTTGCAACCTTTAGCAATTAGGATGGTGAGTTAGATCCCGTTTACATTGGGGATTTGTGCCTGGATATCTTATCTGGATAAAGTGATTAACACGTTAAGGGATAACTCGGATTGTTTGCAATGGGTTACACGTAGAGTGGATGGCGGTCAGCATGCACCCAGTTTGGAGAAACAGACAGGAGTTACGGCTCAGGATCTAAGCAATGTACTACCAATGCCTACCTTAAAAGATATTCAACCAATTTAAGTAAAGACTGTAGTTTTTCAGCTTTACTTTTCTGTTAGACAGCCCTTTCTGACACGAATCCAAAGCCGTTAACCGTGTCTGTTGCCGTGTGACTTTGGTAAGCCTTTAGTCCACCAAAATAACAGATTACCCAATCAAAGCAGTGGTTCACCGGCAACACCCGTCCAAGTAATATTACTTTGTTTTTCAAAAGAGACCGGGGACTTTGAAGAGAACATAGACAACAGCTACTGTATACCGTCGGACAGAAAGGTGAAGCGGTGAAGATATGTTTTGTATTGTTTTGTCTGATGCTTATATGAGGCAAAATGAGTATTGGTAATTGTATTATAAGATTGCATTGCTAACCCGTTGAGCTGAAAGGGGATTGCTTTTCCTCAAATTCAGACATGTCTAATCTGTACCTTGAAATCTTACCATAATAATTGTTTTTATTACGAAGTAGGTTTACACATACGAGGAATTTTCTTTTGTATATAGAACATTTTACCATACCTAGAAATGGTGGCAAAAAATTAGATATGTTTTTAAAAATCATCAGATGATGTTATGTTAAAAAAACACAGAACTAATCGTATCTTAGAATATGTCTAAAAAGCCATGATTCTCTGAAAAGATTTAGTGTAGAAGTAAACCCTTTAAATCTTTTTTTTTCTATGTTTTTACTAGCATCAGTTGCATCTTACCCATTTACATGTTTACATATTTTCACCTCAAGTCCTTTGATATCATAGCTATTAACTGTACTTGCAGATGTTTTCCACACAGTAGTTGTTGTTGTGTGTATCACTGTTATTTTTGCTGTGGAACATCCTGCTGTGTATTTGTCCTAACCATCAGCAGCAGTAAATCAAGCATGGCACACAGGGCTGGATCTATTATTTTAGCCAACAGGAGGTTTAATAGAAATTCAAAAGGACTCCCAAGCTCCATTTTTGGATGGGAGTGTATAACAGATGTTATAACGGTGTGATTATATGTTAGCTTGTGTATATTGGTGCTGATATAACAGGTTATGCATGTTTAAAGTAATCTCAGGTCCTCTGCCTGCCCTCTCTGACATTGATAACAAAACGCTGAGTTGGAGAGAGCTTACTGTTGGCTGGTTATTAACACATGTGGACAGGTTTAAAGCAGCTGCTGGGTAATATGCAGGGTTGATAGACATCATCATTGTCAACAATCACATTTTAGTTTTAATCATTTTAAGGTACAGAAGGTTCAAGCCTCGGAAAGTTCCCACTTCTTTGCTGTTCTTTACTGTCTTATAGTTCCTGTAAATAACATATATTTGAGGTTTTGGATCAGGTTGGACAAAACAAGCAATTTCAAGGATAAAAGCGTCAGCAAAAAAAATGTAATGTAAAGATGTTACCTTGTTGCTCTGTAAACAGTAGTGGCTTATTTGAACAATTTTTCATTGAAAAAATGTTAGTTTCAGAACCTAAATAAAATAGTGGCTGTCTTTAAGGAAAATAATTGCAAAGTGTATTTATGTATTACATACAATTGTTATTGTAGTGATTGCCTCTTCTACTGGGTGGCTGTGGCTCAGTGGATAGAGTGCTGGACTTCGAATCAGGGGGTCCCAAGTTAGAGTGTCACTGCAGTCAGCATGTCGTTGTGTCCCTGGGCAAGACACTTCACCCCAAATCTCTCCTGTGGGGATTGTCCACAGTACTGAATGTATGTAAGTCGCTTTGGATAAAAGCGTCTAACAAATGACATGTGATGTAATGTACTGGGGCGTCATATGTAATAGAAAAGAGGGGGCATCCGGATTTGAACCGGGGACCTCTTGATCTGCAGTCAAATGCTCTACCACTGAGCTATACCCCCGGTGGTCTAAATATGCAAGTACACAGTTCTATAAAGCGCCATAGAGGTGTTTAGTATGTTTTGGAAATAAGACACTTTATCAATATCAGATTTTCAATTCAAGACATTTGTGGTGTGGCACCCCCTCATGTAAGTGCTGTAAAATGAACACATTTGCCATGTCTATTTTTTAAGCATTATCTTAACCAGCACTTTTTTTACATTGAAAGAACAACACAGCCAGTCTCCTGATGAGCTTCCAACAAATGTAATTAGTCGGGATTGTGTAACCATGGCAATGTGGGCAGGGTGGGATCATAATGTGCTGTGTGGCCTCTGCCCAACCCGGATAGGCCATTTGCAAGGGGTCTGCCAATCAAATTACAAGGTCCCAGTTTGCATCTGAACATGAAACATGACGAGTAATGAAGGCTGTTCGTGGACACTTAGGACACATTTAATCTGGTCGACTTCCTCTCCAGTCTGGGAGCAGTGCTGCTCTATCTCTGGTTCTATCTGACTGCCTGATCATATTCAGAAGCTTTAACAAATGCTATGCCGAATGTTAACTGCTGTCATGCTCCCCGGAAACAAGGTTAACTAAGAGATATGTCAAGAAAGATTATTTTGGAAACACTCAATGAAACTTTCTGTGTTTTTCTCTTTATTTCCCAATCCCCCTCTCCCCTGCCCTCCAACCTCTCCAATTGCAGGGAAAGTATGGCAAGAGGAAGAGCCGATTTAAGCGCTCCGATGGAAGCACCTCATCTGACACCACCTCTAACAGCTTTGTCCGACAGGTAACATTTCACACTTAATCCTTCCTCCAGACCACTAATCCAGGTCCTAGACTGAGTCTCACCTTAATTTTTATTTAATGAAGACTCGTATAAAATGTTAATGGAGTCAAAGTGAGGTCTTTGATGCTGGGAATTCAGCAGCCCCATATAGACTGTAGTTTAATTATTATTTTAGACTCTTTTTTCATTTTAACAAGCAATTTCAATCTTTTCAAATGTCTAGAGAGTAACTGCTTTTTCGCTCTTTTATATAAATAAAAAAAGTAGTACAACTTTTTGAAGTCTGAAGCATTCACACAGTAGGCTGAAGGAAGAACTATAATCTTTAAATAACAAACTTGCTAGCACCTCTGAACAAAGCAAAACTGAGTTTACACTAGAGTTTAAAGGGTTTATTTGCCACATTTTAACCATGAACTGTTATTACACATTTGTTTTCAAGTTTTGTTTATCTGGCACATGGCAGAGCTGTGCTGATTTTTACAACATGAAACACTTTTATATTTGTTTCTGTATTTTGGTTGTATTTTTCCCTCTTCACCTGTGTGTTTGTCACAGGCAGCCCACATACCGTACTGTATCTCACACACTGAAATGGCTTTGATAACATTTCTGGTAACAACAATAGAACCCCTGTGACTGCAGTTACACATATATATTGTCACAGAGTTAGAAATGAGAGACTCATCCGAGATGTCTCTGGGACTCTAAATGTAATTATAATCCCCATGTGTTAGACTCAACCCACACTACGCCTCTCTGACCCTGACTCCACCCTGGACTGTGGATGTATATCCATTTATTGTCTCTGTCTTGAGAAGCTAGTATAACCTAGTAAGCATAATTTTCCCGAGCTTTGTCAGACACTTTTGGCGCATTACCACTACAGCGCGGAGCGCGGTTTAAGCGTGCCCATTTTTGGTTGCGTTTCCACTAGGCGTAGTTCCGGCTAGCGGGTACTTTTTCACAGTTTTCTGGCTCTCCAAAATCGAGGTTCTTTCCGGCCCAACAACCGGGCTGAGTATGCTAAACTAGTGAGAGAATCGCTGGCAACCAGAGCCGGCCTGACCCATTAAGCGACATAAGCGGCCGCTTAGGGCCCCCGCAGCCACTAAAAAAATCTCAGTACACCGTCGCCGTGATAAGTATGTTTAATTAATTGTGTTAATATGCCTAGATTGCCTACTCTCAAAGTCATGTATTATATTATTGAGTCAATAATATAATACATTAACCGTGCTTTACCTGAACCTCATCATGACACAAGAGAGGACGGCAGGATTGTAATTTCCCGTGTTCAGTGAATGCAACAGAGGCAAGACACCAGACCAACCAGAGAGTTGAATGGAACTAAACATCTGCCTTATTGGTTGACAGCAGGTACCTATCCTGTGAGCTGTGACAATGTTTAAAATAAACTGTCAGTCGGACTGTTTTTGACGATGAACATAAGAAAAATATTTCTTAAAAAAGACGACAATTCTCAAGTGGTGGCTCACACAACAACCCCAGAGCCACCACTTGAGCAAGGTAAACAAGAGGCGCATTCACACTGCGGTACTTTTCCCACAAAGGTTCATGCGAACTTAGTTCATGTGAACTCTTTAGTTCGCATGAACTAAGTACAGATCGCGTTCACACCGGAAAAAGTCCCTGTTGGTGGATTAGGCAAATGAAGCCGCTGACGTCACTTCTTCTTCTTCTGCTTTGGGCTTACTGGCAAGCCGCAAACCACTTCACGGCGTATACTGCCGCCCAAAGTCCCCGGCCGGAAGCAGCTTCTACTGAAGCCTTCCGAGTAAATCGCCAGAACGCCGACACCTCCTCATCTCCCATGTTTTATTTTGTGTTGCCATAAGTTAGTCTCTCTGCGTTTCTGCGCTGGGATAATGCTAATGCTAATAATGCTAATGCGAGGATAATAAAATGGCGGCTTCACAAAACTTTTTGGGAGTTTTACGGGGCGTGGTTTGCAATCCGCCCAGCCAATCAGACATATGGCTCTTTTCTCAAAAAAGAGCCGCTCTAAAAAGGTTAAAAAGGGGTAAAAAGGTTCGCATGAACAAATTTTAGTACCGGCTCTTTTTGGTGTGAACGCGATCATGAACTAAGTTTGCATGAACCTTTGTGGGAAAAGTACCGCAGTGTGAATGCGCCTATTGTATGTAAATGTCAATAAACTTCCAAGTTATGCGAACATGTAAGCAAAGCATAAATTACAGCTGCGTTGACGTTACTTTGAATCGCGGGGGTAAGCTAAACCGTTAGCAAGTAGCTATAGCTAGCCAGATATATTAAATAAACACTTTGTCATACAATCTAAATGTAATGTTTTTTAGCGTTACCTGGTAATTTCAAAGAAAGCTCTCTGGGAAATGTTGACTTACTGTTCGACATGAAGCTAGAAGCTACCTTACAGTACACAGTTGATCCGGAGTCCTGTCAGTTAAAGTGTTTCATAGTTAGCTTAGCTAAGCATCAACCTAGCACTGAAATATATGGATGTTATGTGACAGTATTTTTGAGAAAAAGTCAGCTGAAATGGTGGCATGCCACTGCTTTACGTGTCAACCGCATGTTTGAACGTATTTGCAGCAGTAAATGTGGCTGTTTGGCCACTGACGTTGCCATAACAACACCTGAATTTAAATGTGCAGCCTCTTTTTGTGATAGATTTTTGCAAGAAATTATAATTCTCCGGAATGATATTCCTATTGACAGCTAGTTTCTATGTGAACATTATGAGATGGACAGCCAGAGAGAATACATGAAAAACAGTTATGAAATGACAAAACAAGAATACAGTTTAAGTGATTTGTAAAATATCCATAAAGAAAAATCTGCTTACAGTTCTGTTTCATATGGGTGTTGAGAGATGTATCCATAGATCTCTTAATTTTGCTCTCAAAGTGCACCAGATTGATGCTTTTAACTTCAATATTTAAAAAAAAATCATAAGACTGGTTCCGTGTTGTGTGTAGTGAGAACGCGCTAGAGTATAGAAATCAACACGTAATGAAATAAGACCCCACGGTTTGATGATTGATAGGTGTGTGGGCTGTCTTTAATTTTGACACACAGAACAATGGGGACTATCCACCCTTATCCACAATGTAAAGTAATTCACACAGCCTCTTCTCTCTGTGAGGAGCAGCAGGTTCAGCTTTCAGAACAAAGTAACAAAAAACTAAAATGGCATTCATTTTTTTAAACATGTCATAGATTTATTTATTGTTCTTCTCAAGAGAGTACCAGAATGTGTATTTTATGTTAGTATTTCAAAAAATCTCCTGGGGGAGAATCCCCCCAGACCCCCCTGCAGGGGTTGGGTTTTAAGCATGTCAACTCTTTCACCTGTGGAGAAATTGCAGGATTGGCTCCAGGTCGCCCTTTTTATTTACTACAAGACAAATGTGCCATTTTATTCCATACAGTTTGGATTGATACAGGGAAATATTCTAAACCTCACGTGTGGCGTTTCACTGTCAAGGGGAGCGTGTATGTAATTACATTGCAAATACTGACTTGAGCCCCACCACTGTATGGGTTAGCCCTACCATAGATTACCCAACACAAATACTCTGGAGCCGCAACTGCCGACCCGTATTGCGCATGCGCAGATCTAAGATCCAGTAGAAATGATAAAAAAGTAAAAGTCTGCTGCTTATTGTTCTACTAGGCCAAAATAGAGTCAAAGAGTATATGAGAGTGAGAGTGTGTTAATTAACATATTTGGCAGTTTGGAGTAAGTCTGTAGATTTGTTTGTGTGTGTGTGTGTTTCATGTATAGGCCTCTCACGATAATTAATTTTGTTGGATACATTTTCCCGGAAATTATTGCGATAAACGATAATATTGTCGGCACCGTTGTATGGTTATATATATATTATAATATATAATAATAATTCAAGTACATCCTTTCAAACTGCTAGTCACATCCTCATGTAAATGGCAATTTATCGAGTTCATTTTTATTTATCGTACGATACGTCAATTAATTGCTTATCGCGACAGGCACACAATAAAACAGTGGAAACAAACATGTGTTTGACTTTCATTAGTGAATGAAACTGTGTGCCCTTTATAGTCTGTGTCCGATATTGTGTATTTGTATATATTGTATATATATCCTGTATATATGCTAAGGTCCCGCTGCTGACACGATAGCAGTCATTTAGTGCGCATATGTGTAATTAAACCCATGATATCAAAATCTCACTCCAGCCAGGTACCCACAGTTGGCAACCCTGATATTTTACCGTGATTGAATTGTAATACACGTTTCAAAATGATGTCGAAGTAACAACATACTGATACCGGTTAATAAAAACCATGAATTAATGCTTTGACAAGTCTGCAGACAGGCGGCAGGCGAAAAACCTTTTAAAATGCTTGTTTTAAGCTAACGCAGTATATGCTCCGACCGTCCAAACTCACAACAACGGCCTACAGACATAAATAAACCAGCGACTGTATTCACCATGACACAGACAGTCTGTGGTTTGTACTTGTTTAACTTCTGTCTAGTTTCTGAACAGATATGAGGAGCTGTGAGCTCTGAGGGCTAACAGCTAACGGCTG
Organism: Pseudochaenichthys georgianus; assembly: GCF_902827115.2. Classification (NCBI taxonomy): domain Eukaryota; kingdom Metazoa; phylum Chordata; class Actinopteri; order Perciformes; family Channichthyidae; genus Pseudochaenichthys; species Pseudochaenichthys georgianus. The sequence goes on from NC_047510.2 coordinate 15,404,231, forward strand.
ATCTTGATTTTGTGTTTCGCATTGAAGATGACGTCACGGCTCCACCTACACTGCGTTACTAAAGTTACTACCCCAGTTCATAAACTGTAATGGAAACGCAGCATAAAGTGAGCCTGGCCTACCAAGGCATAACTATACAGCAGTGGCGAGCCGTGACTTTTATACCTAGGCCCTCTGACCTTCTGACCTTCCCTCGGAAAAAAAATAAGAGATATTACGTCTCAACGTAGACTTCAGCGGAATATCAAAACAGCGGTCCGGGGTGCAAAACGCATCAATGACAGCGACCCTCTACCACACAAAACAACATCATTTATACCTACACCTATCATGACAGGGCACCCACAGCCAAGTAGCAATTACAAATGAATTAAGTCGGCACGGCGGCCCGCATTGAAAATGACTTAGGCCTACCTTTGATGATCAAATCACTGAAACACAAAGTCCATCCTCCTGTCCTTTTGGATGAAGCACTTGCGGGTCATTCAGCTGATCCTTTGCCACTCCAGTTTATCATTGTAACTCAATCTTGAAAATGACTCGGTTAATAATTTCGCAACGATGTCATCACTATCACTGAAGTGAGCCATCATGAACGAACTTATGCTAATTATAAATCTATCGATCATAAATCTATCGATTAGATTTATGATTCGAAAATAATAAAAGTAGGGTAGACATGTGGATATTATCCGGCTGAACAAAACGTTCATTTATCTAACAGGTTCGTTTTCCACAGACCTTATTTCCAGCTATTTTCCAAAACCCTATGGAGAAATCCCGTTGCTTTCTGTCGAGGGAATCCGAGTGAAGCTTACTTCCGGGTTTTAGGACGCGTCACTGCACCACTTGCATAGACCTCACAGCGGGCGGAACTTGTCATAAAGTCCGGAAAATAAAGCCCGCCCATTTAGAGGGAAGATTGGTCAATTGTACTGTCATTTGACATTACTCTCTCATTGAGTTACGGAGCGTCCACACTACAGCTTCAAAAAAAGCTTGGAGCTGGGCGTGTCTGTAGCTTGGGGATTTTATTCAAGCAACGCGACCAACAACCAATCACATGAATCTCCCGCCCCCGACATACAAAGCAAAAAACCCCGGGGATTTTATGGGAGCAATATATATATAAACTCCCCAAACAGGCGAAAACCTACCAGTTTCACCCACTGTCTCTGCCACCTCCCTCCATGCCTGGTTCCTCCGGTTTGTATCCCGGTAGGTGAAGAGGGTCTGGTCATACAAAACCGGGTGATTTGCTACAGCGATAATTAGTTTCTCCTCCAACTTTTTTTGAAATATAGAAATGAACGGCGGGATATCTCTCCCAGCTTAGACGCGGTTTGATTGGCTACGGCTTGAGCTGTCAGATTTTCCGAAACGGGATTTGATTGGCTGGCGCTGGCTACTCCGGCGTCTCCGGAGACGGACCGCTATGCTACCCACAATTCAGTTCGGCGAAAAAGCGAGGCAACGTGACGTCACCCCATTCAAAGTGAATGGGCAGATTGAAGCTGTCGACGCTGTCGACGCTGTAGTGTGGACGGGCCGTTACTGTAGCTGGCCCTCTGTGAATGTAGAGAGGGACCAACAAGCTCTCCCTTCTTCACATAACTCGCAGAGACGGAATTTAACCCTTCACATTCCAACAGAAACTGAACAGGCAGATTCGAAGGATTTCTTTATTTAGAAATATTATTTTAAATACAATTAAATCAAGTTATTTTGGTAAAACTAATGAAAAATGTAACAACAAAAAAATATAAAAAATAATATTTAAAAAAAACGTTTTTTTATTAATGTTTTCAAATATTATTTTTTAGAATATCTTAGGCCCTCACAGAGGGCCTAGAGGGCCCTGACGGCTCGCCACTGCTATACCGTGCGAGGCCCTGCAGTGGAAATTCGCCATTTCTCTCCCCGGCTAGTACAGGAGGCGGGGTTAAAGCATCACAGCTCGAGGCCTGAACCACAACCCTGTTTGAACATAACATTTCTCAAAGCCACGCTGCATGGCAGGTAAACGATTCCCCTTTTCTCTCTGACCTCATAATTTGTGAGAAGAAATGATTTGGCCCATGCTGAATGACATTTACCTGTTCAGTACTGAGGTTGCCTTCAAAAAAATGAAGAAGAAAATCCCAGGGAGCTGAACTCTCCTGCGGTTTCTAAAGGTTAGCTGCATCTTTGCCAACACACATTACCCCTCCCACTGCCTTGTCCTTCATTAACTCTGAGACTCTGCTTGTTGAAGGACCACGTGCACTGGGGCAGGCAGGTTAGGCAGGAATTATAATCTCTTACATTGTATAAGAAACTCATTAGCTGCATAGTAAGGAGGATTTCATACTTCCTCAGATAAAATTCCTTCCTGTGTCACGTGCTGTCGCACAGCATTTCAATCATAAAGAGAAAAAGTGGAATTGTAAACATTTGAAATGCTGTACAGAAACCAAACATGTATTAATTTACTAGTGGGAGTGTTTATACATTTGAATGTATTTTCTGAAACCCTGTTAAGATTTCCAAAAACGTCACAGGAAAAGAAGCACAAAGGTGCCCTATAGGTTTCTGCACATAGCCTTTTTTAGCCTCCCCTTGAACAACGCAAAGCAGAGCCCTGTATAGGCTTTACAGTACACCTACGCCAGTGCAGACTCACTCACCACACACACACAAATACACGAGAGCCACAATCAGCCAACGGTAGAGCTGGCTGGTACACTCAGCCTGGTTTCCATGGAAACCAGGCCACTGAATCTCCCTCTGTGTGCAGGCACAGTGGGATGGAGAGACGAAGGAAAGGATGTGTGTGTGTGTGTGTGTGTGTGTGTGTGTGTGTGTGTGTGTGTGTGTGTGTGTGTGTGTGTGTGTGTGTGTGTGTGTGTGTGTGTGTGTGTGTGTGTGTGTGTGTGTGTGTGTGTGTGTGTGTGTGTGTGTGTGTGTGTGTGTGTGTGTGTGCGTGTGCGTGTGCGTGTGCCTACATGTTTGTGCAGTGCTGGTTTGTGTGTCCAGTTCAACAAAAACACACTTCGTCTTACGTCAGAGAGACTGTCTGCTGCTGCTGTGTACAATAGGTGACATGTTTGCTGATGAGTAGGGATGTAACGATATACTGAATATCGCGGTATATCGCGATAAATAAACGTCTCAATACCGTCGTGAGACTGACAAAATCTACCGCGATGTTACGTGGTTAATTAATTGTTTTCTTTTTTTAAAAAACCTTTATTCAACCAGGTGGTCCCATTGAGATCATCGATCTCTTTTTCAAGGGAGACCTGTCCATCATGGCAGCAAGTAGGTTACAACATGAACATAAAACAACAGATAACACAAAAGGACATCATATTTACAGGGCTACATGTACATACCTAGAGACATTGACAAGTACCAACAGTACCCTGTCAATAAGCCTCACCTTCTTGGCAAAAACTGTATTGTTTTTGAAGTGGTGGAGAGACAATGCACAGTTTTACCCACTGCTGTCACCCATGGCCAAAGCATATCTCTCTTTTTTGATGTCCGTCATTTTGACAGACAGGATCGTAACATTTCCGTCATAATCCATTATTACCCGTCGGGTCTGAACTTGCCACTAAGGGGGGGAGGGAGAGAGAGGGAGCACGCTCGTGAACTGTTAACGGGGGGGGGGGGGGGGCAGGCAGTGTTATGCATGCCCACCGAGATATGCATGCACCTCACGCGAGAGATTTTTTTTCTTTATTTTTCAATATCGCGATAAATACCGTACCGTGGACTTGTTATCGCGATATTATCGTACCGTGAGTTTTGGTATCGTTACATCCCTACTATTGAGTATATGCTGAAAGACATTATTACATTTACTTCAAATTGTATATTTGCTCTATTCAAAATGTAATACACTTTAGAATTATAACATGAAACCAAATCATGTCATGATGAACACATAACAGATGTGTCCCACTTCAGCGGCAGAAGAGGTAGAAGATGCAAAATTCCTCTTCAAACAAATCACCAAAACAAAATCGATAAGACGACAAAATAAATCAGGGGTAATATTAATCATACAGCATTTAATTAACTTAAGAATGATCTGTACCACCCTGTAATCAGCTTAATATTCAGCCTGATAACATAAACCAATACACACGCAGAGTTTAGGGTTGGTTGCCTTTCATTGTTATCTGCAGTGGGTGGTCGACATAATCTACTACATTTATCAGTTACTGATTACCACCATTTTCTGGTTAAATGCGACATTGTCACAGTATATTTGAAAGATCCCCTAAGCGCTCCATCAAATAACTGACCATGGTGCAGTGGATTATTGGATACTCTGTGTTGATAAGGATGTGGTCGGTGTGTGATGCAGTGGGTTGAGTGTTGGTGTTCGGATCAGGGGGTCACAGGTTCAAACCCCACTGCAGTCAGCATGTCGTTGTGTCCCTGGGCAAGACACTTCACCCCAAATGGCTCCTGTGGGGACTGCCCACAGTATTGAGTATGTAAGTCGCTTTGGATAAAAGCGTCTAACAAGTAACATGTAATGCAATGTAATGTGTGTGTACTCTTAATTTTAGCATAAAGCTTCGTTTCTCAGTCCCAACTTTGATTTATCAACTCGAAATATGGAGGATTTATCCTAAGGTATAGCTGTTGCTTGTTGTTTTCCTTCTCTCTCTGCTGTAATTGCTCTATTAAAGGAGTAAAATGCCATGCATTTAAGTTATAGATGTGGTGTGATAAGTGGTGTAATTTATAAGGAGTTTATGTTGTTTTCATTCTTATGTAAATCACAAACGTTTTTGCTTCAATACAAAAAAAAAACTCTGGGCAAAGAAGCATTTTAGAAGTCCAATAACTAAAAGTCTTAAGACTCTGAAAACTATCAACCTGTATTGTATTGACCAGATATTTTACCATCGAACAGTGAAAGATTTAAATGACCAGAATACCAAGAAACATCATTTTGCCTCTAATGCTTTCTAGACCATATTGCGTCTTGGCTTGGCTGCCATATGTGAAAGGTCTCGAGGATTTAGATGCTGAAGAGAAGATCAGTCCTCCAGTCAGTCGTGCCATATGAACATCAGCGGTGCTCCAGTTGCTGCTGTGTCTGGCCTGACGAGGAGCCAACTGGTCACCGTTTGACTGTCTTGATCAGCTACTAATACAGAAAGGAGGAGGAGGTGGTCAGGTGTGTGGTCGTTGAGAAGCCCCATACAATGTGTCAGAGGTCGCCCTCTAGTGGACATACTGTTTCCCCTTCACTACCACCCCTCAACCACACCTATCTGCGTGTTCACCATTTATTTTAGACTTGTATCAGCCTTGATTCCAAACAGTTGTTAGTATACAATAAATAAATGCATGTCTTTTATCACACATTAGTAGCAGACCATTCTAAAATGTATGTAAAACATATTGGTGATTATGTACAACGATAATTTACAATTTGATTTCTACAATATAGAATAAAAGTCAAGAGATTGTGCATTTCCGTATTTTCTGAAAAAAGTGTGTATATCTGTACTACATGTTATCTTTCGGTAGGGTGGTTTAGTTAGGATTGCATGAAGGGTAAACATCTAGTTTGTGGAAAATAGTAAAACAATTGTTGCAAAACCAAAAAAGGTTATTTTACGATTTTTTCCTTTTTATATAACGTGACAGCTGGCTGTAATAGCCGCCCTGATTCGTATGTGAAAGGTTAGGCCAAGTTCCAGACTCACAAACACACGGTTGGCATCGGCATATTGGGTGCGTTATAAATGTATACAAGAAACACTCCATTACAGAATTAGGGATGGTACAAATTAACACACAAGATCAGTGGAATGCATGAATAGAGATTATTCATCAGCCATTACATTGAATTTTGCTTAATGATGCTGTTCTTTATAGGTGAAGTTTGTTGTGGTGTGTGTGTATATATATATGAACTGAGGGATCTTAGGATAAAGTGTGTCCCATGCTGTACTGACTGTAAATCCACTTCAGGCCATAATATTGGGCCACATAAATACATATGACAGACTTGATGCATGTAGGAGAAATTCAAGATAAGTTCTGAGAAACAGTTTATGCAACATTGATAGAGTACAACCGTATCAGTTTTTGACTTTGTGAATCTTAGTCTAATCAACTTTGGAGATCAATGCCAACCTTCAGTCTTAATCATTTCTCTAATACCCCTTTTCCGGCAGAGAGACAGAGAGAGGGGCTGGGAAGAATGGGATCAGGTCAGAGGCCGAGGGGAATGAAGCAAAGGGAGAGAGAAAGGGGAGGGGGGTTTCCCTGGGCACTGCCACAGCCCTCTACCACGTCAGTCAGGGCATTGAATGGCTGACGGCTGCATACCAAGCCTCCTTCTGGGTCTTGGTGCGTTCATGTCCCTGTTTCTGACCGGCCAGGGCTAAATATATTTCCCCAGTTTGCAAATGTAGCACAAGTCCTGCAACCCGACCCCCCCAGCCAGCCCCTGCTCCCTTCCTCTACACAAGGTTCACGTTGGTGGAGGGGTGGCTAAGTGTGTGTGTGTGTGTGTGTGTGTGTGTGTGTGTGTGTGTGTGTGTGTGTGTGTGTGTGTGTGTGTGTGTGTGTGTGTGTGTGTGTGTGTGTGTGTGTGTGTGTGTGTGTGTGTGTGTGTGTGTGTGTGTGTGTGTGTGTGTGTGTGTGTGTGTGTGTGAAGGGGTTGGAGGTTAAGAGAGCACTCTCCTAGTTTCACACATACTGCACTCTTTTCTGGGTCTCTCTGCCATCCCACCACACAAACATACATACACACACACACACACACACACACACACACACACACACACACACACACACACACTTCTGCACTTGACAAGCTAACAGACAGATACACACACCAGTGACTGCTATCTCACGCGCACACACTTACACGCACACCCACATAACTCTGTCTGTGGACTCTGGCTTTGCCCCCTTGGTTTGCCGTGGTGCGGCGAGCGTGGCAAACGAGGTATGGAGCGGACTGAGAGGATTCAAAGGCCCGTCATGGTAAGAAGGCTCGAGATAAGCTTTTTGCTGCGTCTGACTGAACTGGAAGCAGTGTATGTGTGAGTTTATCTGTGAACGTGTGGATCTGGATTGAATTTTGAAAGTTCAGCAGACACTGTTGCCCTGAGATACAATGACAGGAGAATATAACTTGTGGCCCGTGTCCTGATAGAGCTGTACCTCCATGTCTGCGTCTTTCTTCGCTCTTTCGAGTGTGATTCCATTTTGGGCCGGGCCGCAGCTGCTGGAAAGGCGCTGCGTTTTTAATTAGACTTCCAGTCCCACCGGTTGCTCCTGCTGCTATTTGCCCTGTCTGCAACATGGCCATTTCAGGGGGCTTCCTTGACTGCTGTCTGCCTGTCCTGGGCTGGACCTTCTTTTAGTTTTGTTATTGCAGTTGGCTGGGCTAAAGCACCATTCTATGTTGTTGGCTAGAGTTTCAATATTTTTGCAAATATTTAATTCAGGGCTCATTTTATTTCATTTTATTTTCAATGGATTCCTATTGTGGTGATTAGGACTGCAATGTTAACGTTTTCATTATTGATTGAAATTATTAATCTATCAATTGTTGTGCAACTATAAGCCTTTGTCTATAAAGTGTTGGAAAATGAGTATGATATGAAACAGGTAAAACCAGCACATTTGAGAAGCAGGAATCAGTGAATGTCTTTGAACTATTGATAAGTGATCAGTGCAGCAGTGGGGATGATGGAGATTATGTTACATAATTAGTCATTTAAGTTTCTGATGTATATATTGAATTGTAATCATTCAACAAATGAACACAGTCTTGCCAGTTATGTCCTGAATTAATATTGTTAAGTTGATTGACTGTTCAGTTCACCTCTACCTTATACATGCATTTCCCTACATTATGTATATCATGACTTCATTTGGGTATTGAACATTAGATCTTAAATGTCTATCTAAATAAACGTAGAAAAAAAATCAAGTTGTCATTGCATACTTGGTCAGATAATACCTCTTTGATAATATGAATCTACTTAATTTGATTTTATAACTTAGGCTATGTTTTTGTACAGCTTGTGTTAACACAACATTAAGTTACTGATGCATTGAGAAGGCTGGAATACCATACTAAATGGAAAAAAAAGTGTGTTGGGTTGGCAGTGGTATCAAAACATTTGAAACGATTCCCAGCCATAACCATGACTCATCTTGAGTCCTGAAAAAAAGCCCTAACTTTGTTCCTGTATGTTGAATGTAATGAGATTGACTGAAATTAATTTCTAAGGAGCAACTTGTTATGGAGTCCCTCTTTCACTTATCTTATTTGTGAAAATGGGGATTTCTAATGAGTTCAGTCCATGACTCATCTTTTTAGTTATCTCCACACAGTCCATTTGGTTGCCATGACGCTGCTGTGACTGGAAATAAAAGGACTAGGGCCATTTACAGCCACCTGCCATGAGATTAATGGCAGGAAATATGTCCTTTGTTATTCCTCAATTTGTACATCTGTCTGCTCTATGAGGCTTGTTCCCCTTTCCTTCCCCTTTTGGTCCCGTGTTCTTTCCCGTACCTGTCTTCACTGAGCTAATCTCACTCTGGATGTGATGTGAATACACACAGCTCGACTGGTAATGCGTTCTGGATTACACTGAAAAGAGACGTTTGGTTCTTATCCTTCTTCTTCTTTTCTGAAATGTTTGGTGACAGGGTCCAAGATAAAGCAAATAAGATCATTTTCTCACTTTTCCTTTTCTTCCACATGATCTGAGCTGATAAGGATGGAGATATGTTTAGCTGCTTGATTATCAGGGTAGGGGTTTTTGTGTTGTGTGTATCAGATGGTAATCACATCTTAGTCAAACATTGTAAAGTCTGACAACCACGCTGTGATGCTCCTTTTTTATGGCTTTAGCAGATTTAAAAATGTAACCTCTACCCTGTTATCTGGAATGAACATTTGACTAGTTTCCCTCTCTTTACAATCTTTATAAAACATAAAAAGAAATGATCTGTGTCTTCCTGATCTGATTATCTGTTCCTATAACACGAAGACAAGAGATTTCTTAGTTTTATAAAGACCTTAAAGAGGGGGAAACTAGTCCAATTTTCATGCTGGTTCAGTATCTTCATAATCATGTTTATCGCAGCTGTGTGTATAGTATACCCCACATTGCAAATCCACTTTACCACATCCAACTCCCTTTTGTCCAATGTCTCTTTAAAAAAACAAAAACATTTACAAACATTGCATCAGAAGAAACAATGCAGACCTGTCTTTTACTATTCCATTACCCCCTCCGCTCTGTCGGTCTATTTTACCTTCTCCAATTATTCCATATTAAAGCTTAGCAACACAATCGGTTAATTGTACACAATATTTGCTGAGTTTCACCTTGTTTATTACTCTTTTCTAATACTCTGGGGTTTATGACAACTCAGTTTGTTAGGTAGATTAAAGAAATTCTTTATCTACTAACACTCATTGATTTTGTCGACTGATCGACTTGTTGATTTAATCAAGTTTCTTCACAAAGAATCATGCAAACACACCTGTCCTGTGTTTAACAGACAGATTCTCAGAAGGAAATGTTTCAGCATGAAAAGGGTATATTAAAATTACTTATTGACTGAAGAAATCTTAGTTCAACTCTGAAAACAAAATATATATTACTCAGATGACTCCACTAAGAACATGGATATTTCCTTTGAAAAAGTGTTATGCTCCAAGTTATTGACCATGCTGTGGCCTCACAGCTGTAACTTACACAGCATGGAAATATCATTCATCACCTTTTTAAAAAGCTTTTATGACATTTTCCCCACTGCTGATTTCCCGCCAGGGTTTTTTTTCCACCACTGACAGCGGTGGAAGAAGTACTCAGATATTTTACTCAAATAAAAGTAGTTTAAAAACAGTGATAACATACAGGTAAAATTCCTGCTTTCAAATTGTAACTGGGAGCGATCAAGATCATTAGCATGATAATCTACTTGATGAACAAAATCAGATAGATTGAACAAAATTAAAAAATACCCATTATAAAAAATCACCCCCTAATTTCAGAATTATATTTATTAGACCATTGAATTATCCTAATTATTGTGTTCATCTCTCCATGACACATATTGCATGTTTGTCCGTCTTATCAGAGGAATCCCTCGCTCTTGCTTTTTTCACTTATTACTTGGCTTTTTTAGGGGGGGGGGCATTTTCTATTTTGGCTGTAAGGTTCTAAGGACAGATGATGTAGCTTGCTGTATGCATTTTGAAGCCCCCAGACAAGTTTGTTATGTGTAAAATTGGGTTTAATAAAAAAAAAGTATTCCATTTGATCACTTTAATGTTGCAGCTGGAAAGTGAAGCACCTTTGTATTACTGGTGAGTGTAACCTATAATAATATGTGATCATTTAGTATATTTTATAATAATAATACAAGCTGTGAAGGAACTAAATCCGTCAATAACTGAAGTGGAGAGAAAAATCCAATATTTTCCTGTGAAATGTTTTGTGGTAAAAGCATGAAGTAACTTGAAATAGAAAAACTCATGTAATCAGTAATAGTTATAGTCCACCACTGAATATTGATCCATATAACTGCTTTCCATCTTCTTTACTGCTCTCACTGCCTGCTATAAGCCGCAGAGATGGTTCCTATGACACTGCTGGGGTCTCTGGTATGGCACAGCCAATAGGAAAGCAGCTCAGCAATCAGATGACCTGAAGCTATTTTGAACATGAGCTGTATGTGAAGTGAAGCAAGCAGCTAAATTAGAGACACAACCTAATGGCATGAGAGGTGAAGAAGGAGATGAGAGGGAAGGGAGGAGAGTGTCAGAAATGAAGAAGTGGAGGAAATGTGTTCTTGCTTGTTCTGTCCGTAATCGCGCTCTGAAATGATTTCAGGGGCAGGAAGTAGAGAGGTTGATCATTGATCAGTCGCTGTTTTATCCCCTCGTTCACATATATATTATTTGTATGTGCTGATGAATCTGTTAATTCTTCCGGCCCCTTACCGTTTCCCTTTCCTCTGATTGTATGTGACATGAATCAACTGGATGACTCACATCCACGTATTCGTCCACAATCACACTTTCACTCACAAAGGGTAATCCCTCCCACTCTCTTTCGCACTACATTTTGCTACATCACACGCTGTAGTGAGCTGGTTTGTCACATGTTATTTCAGACGTCATTCTTTATTCTTTAAACACATTCCTGTGGGTTTCCCATCAAGGTTTATTAACCTTGACCAGTCAGCGATTATGGTTTCGATGACTCACAGCTGGTTAATGTGCTCATTAGATGCTGCATGCCACTCACAAGCTCATTCCTCCTACCTGAGTGGGATGCCTCCTCCAGCGTTTGAGTGAATGTAACAGGAAGTGGGGATGGTTTGTGGAAGCCCGAGGACGCCTTGAGTAGCTAGCCATCGCCTTGGCAACAGGGAGTGTCTGCATTTAATGTGCTGTTACCAAGTCACAGAGCCTTGAAGCAACAGGTGGCTGAGCTAGAATCAACATTTGTGTTTGTTGTTTTCGTTTTAAATCATACAGAGATGCATGGATGCTAATCAAAGGTATAGAGGCAGTTTCATCCCACATATATACATGTGCAAACACGCTGACGCACCACACACATGTTTCACTCATGGATATATTTAGACCTTCAGGCGCACTCGGCTGACAATGTTTCTCTTGAGGAATGACATCAAGGACTCTTTCATTGATTCTTCTCATGGCATTTGACTTTTATCCCACAGTTGGCTGTCGAAATAGAGACAGAAGGAAGGCTGAGAAAGAGAGGGTGATGACCTGCAACACAAGTCCCCCGCCAAATTCCAACCAGGGATATTGCTGCTTTAGCGTATTGTCTTTACCACAAGGCCACTGGGACATCTCACATTCGTTTTTATCTTTATAATAAGCATACAAAACAATTCAGACAACAGCAAGTTGGCTGCAATGAACCAAGAGTATGGCACTTAAAAGAGTACTGCACTGATTTAGTATCGCTTTAAATGCTCGCTACGAGTCTCAACAAGTCTTGATGTTAATTTGCAGGTTTTCCAATTCAAGATTTTATTTAAGGTCTTCATTTAAGGCGCTGGGCAGTTCGGATTATTTTCTGAAATGGAAAGAAAACATTAGAACATGTTTATATTAATTTATATTACACATTAAAGGTGGGGTAGGTAAGTTTCAGAAACCGGCTCGAGATACACTTTTTGTGTATAAAAAAAATGTCATCTGTAGAAGCCGTAATACTGTAAAAAGTATTACAGATGAAATTTTGTTATGGATTTTTTGTCAAAGCACTTAAGATATTCATTGCTATCGGGATGTTAAGAGCATTCCATGGAATATAACAAAAAGTGTATCTCGAGCCGGTTTCTGAAACTTACCTACCCCACCTTTAAGGTATCAGTAATTATATTGTTTTGGTATAAACACTAAAACTCATGGTCTCATGCAAAGTTGTGTTACAATACGCAGCCCTTGTGCAGAGATATATGTGTTGTACTCTACTGAAATCTTGGTGTTGTCTGACTAATCATGCAATGGGAATTTTCATCATCATTGCATATGGTGTATGTCATCTTTGCACATTCTCACCTCTATTTTAATAGCCCCCACACCTAGTGACTCACTTGTTCTGCCTGGCACATTCAGCTGTCCGCATTCTTGTCGGCACCTCCTACAAAGCGCCAGGCAGCCTGTCAGCTGAAAAAATTAAAATAAAACAGCAAGAAAAGAATAAGTGGGATTGTTATATAAGTTGAACACTCAAACACTTGATAACAGAAGTTCAGGCTGCCTCCCTCTCTGCTGAACAGTACAGTAGGCTCCCAGCAGGCTCGGGTTTTTATTGTGGTATGGGCGTCTGGATGAGGGTCGGCAGAGTCAAGTTACTGTACATGAGTGGTGGATGTGCTGGAAACTGTAGCCACTTCATGTGAAATGAATAACCCCACTAATATTATAAAGAGTCCACAGGTCTTTTTTTTTTTCTCTCTATCTCTTTTTCTGTCTCTACTTGACACTTCCACACACGGAATATGCTGCTCGGCCTCACTATAGCTGCAGTGGAAATGTTGGCCTGTTGTTATGCATCAGCTCCACCTCAAATTACAGAGTCAGCTTTCATGTAGTATGAAGGCCGAGGCCCCCTTTGTGTCTTTGTAGGTTATGCTTCTCAAAGCAGGCCTGACGTTTTGACCACAAATGAAATTGCAAAGGCAGAACCACAATCGTTCTTCTTCACACTCAAGACGAGAAAGGTGGATTCAAAGGAACAGGAGAACACTGGGACATCTTAAAGATGAACAACAAGGTTGTCGGGTTAGACAGCAGACATTCAAACATATACCCAGACTGCACCGAGTTCATCACAATTGACTCGGTGTACTCCGGTTGATGCTCCCTCCAAGGGTTGATTCATAACAATGTTGTCCTTTTCTCCTCCTCACCTTTATTTCAACTTTGTATGCATTTCAGGGCTCGGCAGACTCCTACACGAGCCGGCCTTCGGACTCAGACGTGTCCCTGGAGGAGGACCCCGAGGCTCTGAGGAAGGAGGCTGACAGACAGGCCCTCGCCACGCTCGAGAAAGCAAAGGTCAGCGATAAACTGTTGTATCTCCACCCGTAATGGGAAGTATTAGTTTAATAGTCATTCTTATTGCATAATCTTCACATCGATGTTGTGTTTTGACACTAATGAACCTCATCCCCTCGTTCAAAGGGACACCAAACTCTGTGTTGTATTGAGTTAGCATCTGTATACTAATATCTGTGTTTCCCATCACTGCTCCAGACCAAACCGGTGGCGTTTGCTGTGCGGACAAATGTCGGTTACAACCCCGGCCCCAGTGATGAGGTTCCTGTGCAGGGCATGGCCATATCCTTCGAGGCCAAAGACTTCTTGCACATTAAAGAGGTATGAACTTCTCCGACTCTCCAAGGAGAACACACCTTGGTATGGAAAAGAACGTTTCGGTACGGAAAAGTATAGCACTACAGCTGTTACTGTAGTGAGAAGTAAAAGTCTGCACTGATTCACCCTGAACTAAAGGTAAGTCACAGGCTGCAGGATTGTGTAGGGGGAAACAACAACAGCCTTGGAGAGTCAAGCAATTGGCAGTGATGATGGGATCATGTTTTATTGCAACTCACTGCACCGTCTCCTTCTGTCAAAACCCTAACCAGGCCATGAGTGGGCGCACTAACAAGAGCTGCAGAGCAAGGAGAATTGAGTAAAACACATTTGGTGGAATAAGGAAAAAAAGTAAAGTGATACAAGTATTGTCCTACTTTCTGAATACAAATATTTGTTGTTCAATTAGATAACATTAGTTTACTGACATCAGGCATAACATGTATTTGCAAGAAAGTGTGCCTCATTGTGCTCAGGTTCCCATAGGGCTACTACTTGATTCAGCAACCTTATATTGCAATAGTGCAACTGAAAGCCTGCATTCGAACTTTCCCAAAACAGCTTTGAGGGTAAGAGGAAGAATACAAAGCACATTTAGAGCAGGAAGTCCTGAAACAAGCTACACAAATCATTGCAGACTCAACATCCTCTCTTCTCTGAATACGAACCTCTGCCACCAGGAGGAAGACTTTGTGTGGCAAAGTGCAAAACCACATCATTTAGCGATGTTTGGTTCATGGTTTGACTCAATGAGGCTGAACCTACGTGCATTTGTGTAGTGTGTAATAATGACAACAGCATCTTTGCGCTAAGCATTTGTTGAAGCACTTTTACTTCAATTCTACCAGTTTTTGGTGTTTTCATGTTATTTATGTAATGTTTGGTAATTTAAGGCAAGATTTCCATCTCAGAAAAAGTCAAGTTTACTCTATTCTATTCTACTACAATTGATTGTGCTTTAGGCTTTCTGTACTATGAACGGTACAGTTCTGTTCTATGTGCTGTTATTATTTTATTGTTAACGATGTCTACATTTATGAAATTGCATACAATTCATTGTTCCTTGCACTGTCCATGTTGTTTCAAATGTGTACATTTTAATTCAACCCAGTGATAATGCATGTGAAAAGGAAAATGGTGGTACATCATTGGTTACAGATGTCTGTCTCTTTGCAGAAATACAACAATGACTGGTGGATCGGACGTCTGGTGAAGGAGGGCTGTGAGGTGGGCTTCATCCCCAGCCCGGTCAAACTGGAAAACACCCGCATGCTGCAAGAGCAGAGGATGAGACAGAACCGACTCAGCTCCAGGTAACTGTTGAAGTCCCTCAGCAGCTCCAGGATCAGCGTCACAAACAACAACCACACTTTTCAAAACAGGTCAAACCTGAGTCACACATCACCCACCAGGCAATGTAAATCTTCCTTAAATAGACACAAGCACTGCAGTGAGTCACCGTATTCCACTACAACTACAATGTGTACTATAGATTTCTGAAGTGTAGGTTTTTTATTTTATATTTTCCAGGAATGTATGTGTGTGCTTGACTATCCCACACACACACACACACACACACACACACACACACGCACGCACGCACGCACACACACACACACACACACACACACTAGGGATTCTAGTATATACATTTTACAGGGAGTTCACTTCATTTCTTTAAGCTGGGGGAGGTACTTTATTTTTGGCAGGATTGGGAAAACATTCCATAATAACCTTTAAGCTTATTCTAATTTAAGTGGTGCCACGGGGTATGTTGTTTTCTGGAAAATAAAGGAGATTTTCTAAAGTCTGAAAACTGAGCCAAGAGGAAGTGCAGAATACTAATTTTCTCTCACACCACTTGAATTACAATAATATTGTGGAACTTTAGCTTTATGAAGCATAAAACACGTCGCCTACCCACACTTTAATTACTTAGACCAGTGGTTCTCAAATGGGGGTACGCAGACCCCTAGGGGTACGTTGGAGTACTGCAGGGGGTACGTGAGATTTATTTTATGTTAATGAAAAAAAAAACGTAATTAATGCATTTAAACAAACTACTAATAGTAGATTAACTACTTTATTCAAAAGTTTACAGTAATTCTGGATAATATAATGGGAACAATAAACGGGGTGCTCTCTTTTCCTCTCCCTCTCCTGGCAGCTCGTCAGGCTCGTACAGCTCGCTGAACCTGTAATAAGTGACCCGACAGTAAATAATAAATATATGCATAATTAGTTTAGCTAGTTCCAGAGTAGATAAACTAGCTAAGTGTGTTAGGTCTAACTCTTAGTGTATTTTGCTCCGCTCAACGCCGGTCCGTCACAGCGGGGGAGCTGTGATCATGCAGAGCTGCGTGTTCTCCGTCAGCAGCAGCTGATCTGATCTCTGTTCTCTCTCTCTCTCTCTCTCTCTCTCTCTCTCTCTCTCTCTCTCTCTCTCTCTCTCTCTCTCTCTCTCTCTCGCGTCCGGTTAGACTTTACTCGCGTTTATGTCAAAATCTATCAGATCTAGCTAGTTCTAGCTAATAATATGACTGCCTGCTTATCAAAGGACCTAAACAATAAGCGTTGCTTGGCAACGGCGTGTGGCCGCAAAGTATAGCATTATGCATATGAGGGGTCAAAATCCCATGCTCATAAAATGCTCATATATCTTTTTCTCTTCATTCCCCACGCCCCAAAATAAATAAATATACCAATTTTAGGAACAGTAACGAAGTTTGAGCAGTGTGGGTTTAGTATTAACAGTTACACATATTTCAAAACGTGAAGTGTAATAACTGCAGTTTGCCTCCCTGTCACTGAGAATGACAAAGATCCTCAGTGAAGCACAAGCCCATGTTTCTCACTAAATTGTAAGTACATCTTATTAAAAAGATCAATTCAATGCAACTAATGTCGTCTTAGTGTTATTGCATGATGTTGAAATTGGTTAGGGGAGGAGGAGCCCCCTCCTGGCGGGAGAAAACCTAACATATATTATTTGTTGGTAAAAATAAGCATCCTGATGATTACGGTGTGCTCAGTATTGTGAAGCTATAATTTGGTCTTTACTTTACCACAACAATAACTTGTGCTTTTTTTTCTCCAATAATAGTAAATCTGGAGGAAGCTCCAGTCTGGACGTTGCCACGGGAACCCGCAGGCCCACCCCACCTGGCACAGGTGAGGTCAAGGGGGTCTCCCTCTCTGTCAGAATAGTGACTGTGTGCGTGTTTATGTGGGTGTATGTGTGCAATCCTGACACAGCGTGATGAGACAGGCGCCTGATATTTAGACGAAGATTTTAATTGGCTAGTTAGTCAGGCATGATGATGAATCACGGCACATCTCAGTGGGTTGCTCTGTGATGTGAGAGAGGTCTTAGGAGGTCTGTCATTAGCACACAGGACGACACTGAAATCGAGCCGGGAATGGACCTCACTCATTTAACTTGACAAGTATGTCTGGCTTTTGTGTGTGCATCGCCAGGACGACAGAGAGCTGCTCGATATCCTGAGAGACAGCCAGAGTTAGAAGTGCAAACATGGGGAACATACTTTTTGATAGACATTAAGATTTTAATTAAATAGAGCAACTTTATTGAACAGAAAACCTGTATACCGGAAAGCACATATGTCTAATATACCTAGTTCACCCTAAAGTTGGTGATCTCACAAACATTTTTGACATTTTAGGAATCATGCTTATTTAGACAATGGATTATATTTGATATCATATGCCCATTTAACACAATCAGTTATCAACTGACAAAAAACAACAAAAATATCCCTTAATAATGTTTGTATTTTCACAATGGACTGTAAGCTGTAGGTGTTTTTAACTTGGCTTTGATGATATTGGATCATTGATCATTAAATCATTCTATCAATCCAGATTGTTGGATCCTTACACCCCGTGGATACTTAACACACACACACACACACACACACACACACACACACACACACACACACACACACACACACACACACACACACACACACACACACACACACACACACACACACACACACACACACACACACACACACACACACACACACACTCGCACACACACATAATCAGATGGCTCTGTTCAAAAGTAAATCTGGCTATCAACACCTCTAAAGGTCACTAAATAAATAATAAAACACGAAACCAGAGTATGTTTTTTTACACTGAAACAGATGAGATGGAACATGTTCATTATTGAGCTTTAGGGGTGCTCGAAGATAGTATTGCTTTTAGACAGAACCAGTTTAGCTGTTTGATATTAGAGTGGTATAATTCTTCTCATCTCTCAATTTTCACAAAGCAAAAAAAGTGTGTTTCCCAAAGCCCTACACACTTCCTTTAAACCTGGACACCTGCCAGCCTTCCCCCTTCCCCCTTCCCCCTTCCCCCTCCACACCTGACACCCGAATCACCAACAATAATCCCAACACACATCTATTTCCAACACCCATCTTCCCTCTCAGCTTGATTCCTTCTTTCCTTTCTACTACCTTTCTCGATTGTGCAGCCCCTGCATTACACATCTACACTCCAAGTTCTGTTGCTTTCTGTCCACTGAATCTATTCTGTTCCTTTCATCTGTGCCTTGCTTAATGGAAATCTGGTCTGTTCTTTTTTTAAACTCTTTCTATGTTGTTTCCACTTCATATAATGTCACCTTGTTTTGATCTCAATATATACCATCTCTTCCATGCCTCTTTCTGGATGCATTTCACATTCTCTTGACTCTTTCCCCTTTTGCGTTTTCTCCTCTCTGATGTCTCCTATCTCATCCTGTTTTTACTTTGCCCTTTTTTGCTCTCTCTCTCTCTTCTTTCCCTTCTTCCTTGTCTGTTTTCGTCTTCTCTCTGCACCATCCCCCATCCGTCAGCTCACATGGACATGTCCAATGTGGCCTTTGACGTTGACCCCCTGGACCTGGATGCTGAGGAGCCCCCTGAGTCCCAGGGTGACCCTCGCTCCTCCAAAGGCATGTCAGGCAGCGTAACATCCCCTCAGGCCAACGCCCACCGACTGCCCTTCTTTAAGAAGGTAACATTAGGGCTACAGGACATCGCCAGACCCCCTCCTGCATCTGTCCCCTCCAAGATGTGTTCAGCTCTAATCTCCTCTTCCCCTCTCACTAACCGCTCACAACTGAACTTTCCCTGCCTCACCTGTAGCTGGATCAAAACCGGTTTAGCCCCTCAGGCTCTGGTCTTGACAGTAACACTGATATATTTTTGTTTGTTTGTTTGTTTGTTTGTTTGTTACTGTGCCTGCTAGCTGGGAGAGGCATTAAACTAACTGATACACTCTGAATTGGCTGCTGCTGCATATCCGTCTGAATCTATTTTAAAATGAAGCCACAGGAGGCATTCATTGTAAACTCTGTTTTAATCAATAACAGCTTCTCTCCCCACTAATCCTATCATGTCAATAACTAAATGTGCTTTTGTGTTTTGTGCTTTCTTTTGTCCCTTCTGGCTTTTGTGTGGAATGGTACTGTAGGTGGGCCAGCTAAACAGAAACAGAAGTCGGTGAGTGTGGTTCGATCTTAACCCCAACCTCTCAGATTTCTGACTCCTCGTCCTCTGTTGCGTCGTTGTCCCATTTCCTTTCTTCTGGTGGTACGAAATCAGTCTGCGGAATATTGGCATATTGGCATATGCACAGGATAATTTGTATATCACGGTTTGCCATTCCCCAGAGCTTGTCTCACAGCTGTCAGTGTGCAGATGCAGGCACAGCTCCATCCCAGACCCTGTTAGTCAGAGTGTAACAGTAATACATCCTGACATGCTTTCATTTCCATTCATGACGGATGATTTAAGCGACAGTAGCCGACAATCAGAAGTTTTCATGCTTTTCAGCACAATTTGCACGTTAAGGCTGCAGAGCAAAGACATGTTATGATTGGAGTGACAGACATTGGCCTTTAACTCATCATTCAATGCAATGTAGACTGGATATCTGTGAACCACAATATCTCAACATTAGCCTTTTCTAACAGATTTTAAAACAAAATCGCTGTGTTCCCACGGTTCCTTAAAAAGTATAAAAATACTTCAATGTATCTTTACAAAAAAGGACTTCATTGGTATAGGATAATAGGATCTTATATATTGACGTTTTATCTGCGATTGGGATGTACTGTCTGTTCGATTGCAACCACATTTGGAAATGTTTTACACTAATATTTAAGCAAAACTGTCCATAATTTCCAAAAAATATCTATAATTATGGCTGTTGTAATGTTTAATTACATTTATTTTTTGAGCAGCAACAATTAGTGTTTTGCTGCTTTCACTCTGTTTTTTTAAATACAATATCTGCAATTTGTATCTATAGTTTATTTTTGGAAATATCTGATGTTAAAGAGTGACAATAAAGTGTAATATTGAACTATCATCCAGATCTATATTATGTACCCCCTCCTCCATTGCTCACCACACTAAATTGTGCTCCTATTATTCCGAAGCTATTGTTATGTCCAGTGCTCCTGCTCTGCCCCTTAAGAGACAAGAGCCATTTGGAAACTTTTAAAATATGTATTTTTAGCTTCTGTGAATACGAATGAGGTGAAATGAGCTTCCGTGGCTCCGCTTTATGTAATGTAATGTAGTGGAGCGGAGCACTCCAGCACTATCTCCTGCTTGAAGAGCCTCACAGCGCACATGAACGAGGGGGCATGCTTGGAATACCAATCGAAAAATCCATCCAATTTCAATGTTCACAAAGCATATAGGACTGTTTTCACCCCACTCTCATTGAAAACCGAAGGCTTCCAAATAGGACAAATGCTTATGTAGTCCTTAAAGATGAATCATTCCTTTCATGTACAAATAAGCCTCAAGTTCATGTGTCGCATTATAGATCGTGTTTGTGTGTGGGTGTTCTATATGAGTCCCTTTCATGCTTATAGGTTTATACATTTTGATGAAATCCACAGGCTGAGGATGTACAGGGTTCTTTAGACGGGATAAAGACTAAACTGAACTATGGAGAAAACACTCCGATTTGTTTCCTTGTTTGTGTGTACGGGTTTTATAAAGCCTTCACAGACATTTGTGCGATGAACACATTATGGTTGGTTTCAAACTTAAATTGGAAATGAGGATAAAAAAAACAAATAAAAAAAAACATACAGTTTAAATCCAAATGGAAAAGGAAGTGCATTCTTACTATAAAACTCTCAATTCAGCATTTATTGGCAGTAATACATTGACAGGTGCTGATGCACAACAAAAAAAGGAAAGTGTGAAGTGTGACGCCTGTGTTAGAGTAGCAGCTCGTCCACGAGAGCTTTCCTGACACCCTAGCGTCTGGTGGTTTAATTATGGACACTAATTATGTAAGAATGCAGACTAAGAAATAGAAGCGAGTGCTTTCAGAGAGAAATTGATCCCCGTCTCTGACCATTCATAGCCAGTCAATAAACCCAATGGACTCCAGCATCTAAAAACCCACAATCCATCAGTCTGACCGCTCACAGAGGGCTTTTGTGTTGACTTAATGTGGATTTATGTGTGAGTGTACACCTGTTCGAGCTGTTTTAAATGCACGCGCAGACGCACCTTAACGGCCTCGCTCACCCTAATGTTTGTGCTCTCTTTTTTCTCCGGCTCAGATGGAGCATGTTCCCCCCTACGACGTGGTTCCCTCCATGAGACCCATCATCCTAGTCGGACCATCACTCAAAGGATATGAGGCAAGGAGAAGAATAAGCAAAATTCTATGTACCTTTATTTAAGTACTGTAATAATTGCAATTTTGAGGTAGTTGTACTTATACGTTATATTTCCTGCTGCTTTGTACTAATACTTCACTACAGTTCACAGGATTTGTATATATATAAAACAAATAATTTAACAAATGTTATTACAGGTTAAGATACAACTGAATTAAAAGTCACAAACTACAATGTAGCAACAAGTGATGAACACATTAAAGCTTAAATAATTATTATCCAATTATATAACTATTCTCAAATTTGCCTTTTTGGTACTTGTGTGAGTTTATTTTGATGCTATTACTTTTGTACTTTTAGTAAAATCTTGAATGCAGAACTTTTACATGTAACAGTGCACTTTTTATTATGCAATTATGTGTACACCTCTGCCAACATTTATTTGTCTTACATCAATGTTTACTATTATAGTTTGTTGTCTTATGTCTGATGTTTTGTCTCTAGGTGACAGACATGATGCAGAAAGCTCTCTTTGACTTCCTGAAACACAAGTTTGAGGGCAGGTAAGAGTGAGACCACTGTACGCTCTGCTTTAACTGGCTTCTGTTTGCCAACCCGGTAATGACTGCTGTACTGGATATCCGTTTCAGGATATCCATCACACGGGTGACAGCGGACATATCTCTGGCCAAACGCTCAGTCCTCAACAACCCCAGCAAACACACCATCATTGAACGCTCCAGTACCCGATCCAGCCTGGGTAAGACTACACACAGCCACTTTGGATCTGCACAGATCACAGCCACACAAAATGCCATTAACTCCACAGTTCAGACATTCATTGGACTCTTATTTTGTTATTTGAATAGTCATAAAGCACTTGATAAAATATTGCAGTGCAGAACAACCAAACGGAAAATATTTATTTTCCTCACATCATGTTGCAGAACGTACATTTTAAGTGTTTTCAATGTCTGTGTTTCATATGTTTACTGCTTTCATTGTGTTTCTTGATAGAAAGGTGGAAATATGGATAGATAGATGGATGGATAGATGGATAGATAGATGGATAGATAGATGGATAGATGGATAGATGGATAGATAGATAGATACATAGATAGATAGATAGATAGATAGATAGATAGATAGATAGATAGATAGATAGATAGATAGATAGATGGATATATAGATAGATAGATAGATAGATAGATAGATAGATAGATAGATAGATAGATAGATAGATAGATAGATAGATAGATGGATAGATAGATAGATAGATAGATAGATAGATAGATAGATAGATACATAGATAGATAGATAGATAGATAGATAGATAGATAGATAGATGGATAGATAGATAGATAGATGGATAGATAGATGGATAGATGGATAGATAGATAGATAGATAGATAGATGGCAAAGTTGGCAAAATCCTTCAAAGAAAGTGTAAATGTTCCCCCCTTTTATACCCCTTTTTGTCTGAGTCTGATCTGGTCTCTCTCTTTCTTCATCCTGTCTTTTCTGCCCATCACCCAATCTTCCTTCCTACTCTCCCACCTCCCATTTTCTTCTTGTTCTTCTACTCTGTATTGATTCAGACGTACTGGGTACGTATGCTCTCCTTGCAACAAAACAACGAAGCCTCTCTCCTTCCTCACTTCCCTTTTCTTCTCACTTTATTCATCATTTGCTCATACATCATTTGTCTGCTCGTCTGCTTGCCTGTCAGTTTCTCTGTTCCTCATACTTCTGTTTGACAGCCTGTAGTCTCTTACAAAAGAAAAAGTATTACAAAACCAAAGCAGGGAGAGATCTGTGGGAGGGCAACAGGGCGGCTGGCAACCGCTCTAAACTGAGCGGGAATGAGCAGAGATGGATGCCGATACTTTCCATACTGCTCTCCCCCTTTTTTTGACCGAGGATAATCCATACTGTCTGTGAGCAATCATACAAGGATAGCCTCTATGAAGGCTGGACCTTGCCTCATGCACTCTTTCTGCTCATGGCAGGGGAACATGTTTCTCTGTGAAGTTAAATCCAAATTTGCAAAAGTCTTTGTTGAGGTAATGAAAACCTTGCCAGCTATTTCTCTATATGAGTTAAAGTTCATGAGTCTTATCACTCGGCTGAGGCCCTGTTTTTTTGCCTCCATCTTGAATTCTTTATGCTTCAGCCCTCTGGAGGCTGCTGCAGTGTGTGCAGCCCCGGCTCTCTGCAGATTGCCTTGCCCCGTTATCTCTCCCTGGCACTGGTTTGGCAGCGCCCACGCCTCAGAGGGGCCGAGGTTTGCCCAGACAGGCGAGGTTTTCCAACTTGTTTTCAGTTTTAGTCTCTCTCCTTACACGTCAACAGGCTGACAAAAACAACACGGGTGGGGGGACTGCGCTCAAAATGCTGAATAACAAGCTCTTATAGGCTGTTGTTGAGGAACAATGAAAACAAAACAGCCAAGCAGTGCAGAGTGGTTCACCTGATCAAATAATTACTGCTGTGCCCATTAGCGCTAACAACAACTAATGTTCCACCTAATTTGTTTTGAGAGGGTGTTTTTTTCTGTTTTATTTACATGGTGAAAAATCACATGGTGAAAAAAAGTGATTACAAGGCATCTCATTCTTCAGTGCCTCCTTCCTTTGAAATAAAGAAAGATCAGAAGAACATACGGTAATGTTGAGAGGTGGCAACAGAATGAGGATGCTGCTCTGTTCCATTTAGCTTTGCATAAATGGAACTTAACTGTGATCCAATCTAATTCATACGCTTGGAAATATTTTTTTTCTAAAATCTTAATCATGCATGATTTAGTACAAACATGTCGGTTATGTACTTTTGGCTGATATACACGGCTACATCTCCTCATAGTTAGCAGAAGATTACACAATTGTTTTGCCTTCTCGCTGAACTTACCTGTGTGTTCTGTGTGCTGGGCCTTCAGCGGAGGTGCAGAGTGAGATCGAGCGTATCTTTGAGCTGGCCCGCACTCTCCAGCTGGTCGCCCTGGATGCGGACACCATTAACCACCCCTCTCAGCTGGCCAAGACCTCCCTGGCTCCCATCATTGTCTATATCAAAATAGCCTCACCTAAGGTATGGCGATAAATTAGTCTTAAATCAAAGCCCTATTTATGTGTTTCATTTGTTAGCATTACCCTTTAAATGTAATTATATTCTGTGTAAAAGTGCTGTAGGAATAAGTCTTTAACCCAGAAATGAGTTTTTGCACTTCTGGTTTCCTCAACTCAAACGCTCTTGTGTTTGGGATTCGCAAATGTTGAAGGTTTGATGTCTAAAAGAAGGTTTGTGTTTAACACAGGCTTAAGAAATGTTAAGATTGTTGTTCTTTTAGATAATATATGTCCATAAATGCCCTTGTGAGTGTTGAAGCTTTAAGGTATCATACAAAAAGGTTTCTAAATTAGGCTACAGAGGCTGTGAGGGTCATCTAACATACTCAAACGGGCAAGGTTATCCACTGTGGTGATCAAGTAAAGTCGTGCAACCTTTTGTAGCTTGTTTATAGTTTTTGGTTATTACATTTACTTGTATTGAAGGAACCAGACCAATACTTTATCTCGCAGCACTATATTTTGTTAGCTGGATTCAATTTGCCTACCTACCCCTACCTATTACATTGCTTTAGTAGATTCTCTGAAGGGGTTTTGTCTCCCTGCAGGTCCTCCAGAGGCTCATCAAATCTAGGGGGAAATCCCAGGCCAAACACCTAAATGTGCAGATGGTGGCAGCAGACAAGTTGGCCCAGTGCCCACCTGTGAGTATGCTTTGTGACCTGAGTAATAAAATAATACTTCCTATAATATAGATAGGAAAGGAATTGCAAAGTGTGGTGTATTTTGGTGCTAGAAGGGGAAGATTTTAGAAGACATTATAGAAACAAAATAATTGAAAAGTGTAAGATAATTATGTTTTTGCCTGTATTGTCTCACCTTAATAGTAATTTTATTTCTGTGCAGGAATTGTTTGACATCATCCTGGACGAGAACCAGCTAGAGGACGCCTGCGAACATCTGGCTGACTACCTGGAGGCGTACTGGAAGGCGACACACCCCCCGAGCAGCAACCCCCCCAACCCTCTGCTGAACCGCACCATGGCCACAGCAGCTCTGGCCTCCTCCCCCGAGCCCGTCTCCAACCTGCAGGTACAGGTGCTCACCTCCCTGCGCAGAAATATGGATCTGTGGCCTGAAATGGACGGTCCTTTAGCCAATGAGAGGAAAGAGGAAGAACATGCTCTCTGAAGTCCAACATAGAGGGCAGGAGGGGGGGGACTCTGGTACCTCAACCACAACCCAGCAGCCTGAAGGAAAAGTGCATTAAAACCCTGTCGATGCTGTATATAGAAACACATACACACTAGAATACCTGACACGTAAATGAGCCAAATTCACACACATGAACAGCTTTAAGAATACCCACAAGAGAGATTACATGTATGTTAGCAGGTCAGCGTTACCTTGCCAACGCTGTTTAAACTGTGAGAGCAAACCACACTGGACTTAAAGAGTAACTCAGCTCTGCCGATGGGGGCCCCTCCATATTGCTGTAATGAAGAGTAAAAGGATATCTGCTGCCCCCCACCCTGCCCTCTTTAGCTCTGTGGCCTCCTCGTCACCACTTTTTCTTCTCTGGGAGGCTGAATCCAGATTGCTGTCTTCCTCCGTGTTGCTATGGTACCGGCCCGAAAACAGCAAGTCATGTCCGCCTCTTCAGACGGAAACGCTTTGTTTCGTTGGAGGCCGTTGCTAACACTGTGTCCACTTTAATCTTTTTATAATCCAAATATTAATTTGGTGTGTCTCTACTTATAAGTTACGACTGGCTGCACATTCATTAATATGAGTTGCACATTGTCATAGATATTTGTGTCACCCGAGCAGCAGAATTTCACCAAATGGCTTAAAACTTGTTTTATATTTAATTCTACCATTTTTATTGATGCTGTCTTAGAAGCGTCAACAAAAAAGTCCAAAATAACATCCAGAAACCGTTTTTTTAATTTACGTGAAATTGTTTCAGTCTTAACATCATGTGCTGCAGAGTTAAATTAATAACTATATAATAGTTATTTCTGCTTTATTTCTGCCATGAGGTCAATCTGCCAGAAGGTGGCACTGATGTCATGTTAGATATTCAGACTGCTTGTTTAATAACTGTGTGTGTGTGTGTGTGTGTGCGTGTGTGTGTGTGCAAAGTGAAAACCAGGAATGTGTGAGTGTGTGATATGAATAGGTTAATGTCAGTCATGAACACTAACGCTTTCACAACCACAGGTCCTTCAGCGGGAACATCACGTTCTGTGTTGAATGCTCTGACTCCTGCTAACTACAGCTGCAACAAATAGTGGATCGATAGAAAAATAAATGCCAAATATTTTTACAACCTAACCTAAACACTTTTGAATGCAACTATGGCAGAAAATGCAGTTTTTCAGCCTCTCTAATAAAGAGTTGTTTTGCTTTTCTATGTTAAATGTTATATTCAATTAGTAGCTCTGGGTTTTGACAAAACAAGACATTTCAAAAATATAACCTTTGACCTTTGAGAAACTGGAAATTGGTTAATAGATACATCCACAAAAATAATTTGCAGTTTAATCTATAATGAAATTAGTTGGTTACAGTCTTAATGCTAAGCCTGCCTACTAACCACTGACAGTTTGGTCTTGCTCTGCTGTTTGTGTCTCTGCATGGTTGCTGTGTGGCATGTCTGGCTGCAGGGGCCGTACCTGGTGCATGGGGAGCAGAAGCGAGACGGGCCCCTGACAGAGTGTGGCGGGAGCGGCACCCTGCAAGACTATCAGACAGACCTGGGAGGAAAGCCTCAGCAGCAGCAGCAACAACAGCAGCAGCAGGCGTACCTGCGCTCTTCTCGGGGCCAGCTACGGGGGGGCAGCGGCCGGGGGCTTTCCCGGCAGGACACCTTCGACTCTGAGACCCAGGGCAGCCGGGACTCCGCCTACACCGAGGCCGGCGACTCCTGCATGGACATTGAGACTGACCCCTATGAAGAGCCCGAGCCCTACCGAGGGGGAGGGGGCAGCCGCCTCCACCTGGCGCAGCATCACGGCAGGCAGGCATCCTGGGAAGACGAAGGTGCCGAACCGGACCAGGAGAACCTGAACCACCCTCCGATGCCGAGCCAGACGCAGCCACACGGACGCGCCAAGCTGAGGGAGCGCTACTGCCAGGAGCCTGTGGACACCGGGGCCAACATGAGCCACAACAAGAACCAGGACGACTGGGGGAGGGACGTCTACATCCGCTGAGCATCACCACACAGAGGGAAGGGAGCTACTGGACAGACTGAGAGATGGGGGAAGGGTGGGGAGGGTTTCAGGTACTGTCTGGGTTGGGGGCCATGCCAGTCAGCCTGACAAATAAATCTGTTTACATCCCAGTGCAATGTAAAGAAAAACAGATGCCATTCATCAACTTCTTGCAATTCAATTTATTTATGTTTAGAAAAAATATATTGTTCTGTTTTTTGTTTCCTTACTGCATGAATATCATGTATTTCTATACTGACAGCACGAGGACAGTAATTGTGAATCTCTGATTGTGATCGATCTCTCCTTCAGTTGTAGAGTGTGACGGCCGGTAGAGCTGTAGTCTGTCCTGTCTGTCCTCTGCAGTCTTAAACAGGGTCTAATGTCAATGTCCCCACGTACAGCACAGTGTCAGGGTTTCTCTTTACCTTAATCTCACTCTGTGCTTTTGGATGTCAGGGTTTCTCCCACACTGAGATTCAGAAGTTACAAGTCCCTCAGCTCCACGTTCTTATCACCCAGACCTTAAAAAAGAAAGTTGATGGAGAAGTTGCCATATTTTAACACAACAATTTATCGATGTTGCTATGTTCATGCTTGATAACAACAAAGAGTACACTCCAAAGATGTTAATTCTTCTTCCCTGACCTGGTTCAGCCACTGCACCCGTCTGTCTGACCTCGTCCTCCCGTTTCTGTTTTCCTTTTCCCTGTGGGTCCCGAGAGCGCCTTCAGGGTTCATTTTCTAACGTGGTGCAAATTCAAAGCAGCACTGCTATTGTAGTTGTGTGAATGAAGTGTCCTGCCTTAGTCACTCGCACCCTGAAACATCCTTATTTCAAGAAATCTCCAATCACAAGTGCCGGAATGTCTTGCCAAGCCATGTCCACCCCTGCCACGGTGGGATGTCTTAACTCTTGTTACTCTCATCCCATGTTTGTGTCTCTTCGTGTCTTGTGGCTTCTCTGCACCGTAGCTCATGCTGTGGCTCCAGCACGTTGCTCATGTCGTTTTCTTTCCTTTGCACCAGCTTTGTCGTCTGTTTTTCAGGGCTAATGGTTATATATATAAAAAAAGTGCTTGTGTGTGTGGTAAATCACTCCTGACTTCCACCCAAACAGCTAGCTTTTCTGATATTAAATACCACTTTCTTCTTACTCTTGATTTCTGACTGAAATAGTGTTGTTTTTTCCTGTGAACATTTGCTTCTTTTTTTTTTTAAATCTTCAGTTCTTGTGAGGTATTGAGATGAGTATCAAGTGGGGTGGGGGGGTAAGACCAACTTTGGTCTTCACTCAGTTATCTATAATGGAGAGTCCATGAATGTCTTTGGTGGGCCGCTTGGGCCCGCCCGTCTTCAGTTGAATAAATAAATATTAAATAATGATCAGTAAATAATGTTATTGTTGCGTTATCGCAATTGTTAAAAATATGAACTAACATGTATCATTGGTGCCTGATTGTAGCTACATTTTGCTTTTTCTGCCTTTCATTTTTAATCTGTGGATAAATTCGTATTTTAATTAAAAATGTAATCAGAAAATGCAATTGTGTCACTTAATTGATACGGTGAGATGTGAAGACACACTTCACAGACGCACAACCTGCATGTGTATGTCAACATGTGTGTTTGAGTGATGTATTTTATGTTAGAGCTTATAGTTAGGGGAAGTCCATTCGATACAATTGATTTATATTGTTTCTCTTCCTCGTAAACTGAAACTACATCTTCCTTATTTCATTCACATCATTATTAAAACCAAAGATGGTAATCAAATCATTCTGTCTGATATAAATCCTAATTTCTCCCTGCTCTTAGAACCAGTCAAAAATGCTTTTATTAACTGCAAAACTGAAACAAAAGCCACATTGTTTGATTCCTGAAGACACACAGAACCTTTAACAGAACATGACAAGAATAGAAAATGCTCTAAGATTGTTGTCACTTTATTGTTTTCACATTGATACACTGAAACTGTTACCTCCTAAGCACTCTGATTGCAGCGATGACACCCGAGAAGTCTTCGGGTCGAGGAGGAAACGCTTTGAGAAAGCCACATAAGTCAAACGTTCTGCCAGTCCAGGAAGTGGTTTTATTTTCTCATGTTCAGTGTTTTTGTCATGTTATCATCTGCAGTGGAGGAAATGTCACAAACACGGACACTGTTTCCATCTGATAACTAACCGTAAGTGTTATTTAACAACATGTGGAGGCTAGAGCCCAGTGTAGAAATACTGTAATATAAGACAGCTCAGTGGAAGAAGTATTTATGTTTTTTCTTCAGTAAAAGTATCAATGTCACACTGTACAAACACTACAAGTAACATGATTTTAGTGAAGAGAATAAAAACACAAGTATTAAAAGTACTCATCATAAAGAATGACCCCTTTTTAAAATGTTTAATAATATATATTATATTATATTATGATGACCTTTCTGAAGAACCAGCACCTTACCGTGGTAGAGAGGTTTGTGTGCCCTGATGAACCTGGGGGCTGTGTTGTCTGGAACCTTGTGTTCCTGGTAGGGTCTCCCATGGCAAATTGGTCTCAGGCAAGGGGCCAGACTAAGATTGGTTCAAAAGACCTCATGAAAGAAACAAGAACAAGAAGTGAGGATACCCGGCCCGGAGGAAGCCCGGGGTCCCCTTCTGGAGCCAGGCCCAGAAGGAGGACTCGTCGGCGAGCGTCTGGTGGCCGGGCTTGCCACGGAGCCCGGCCGGGCCCAGCCCGAAAAGGCAACGTGGGCAACACCTCCGCTTCTCCGTCCCGCGGGCCCACCACCTACGGGAAACATCGATGGGGTCGGGTGCGCTGCCAGAAGGGTGGCAGTGAAAGCGGAGGGTCTCGACGGACCAGACCCGGGCGGCAGAAGCTGGCTTTGGGGACGTGGAACGTCACCTCTCTGGGGGGGAAGGAGCCGGAGCTTGTGCGGGAGGTGGAGCGGTACCAGTTGGATCTGGTTGGGCTCACCTCTACGCACAGCGTCGGCTCTGGAACCTTACTTCTGGATAGGGGTTGGACTCTATTCTTCTCCGGAGTTGCTCAAGGTGTGAGGCGCCGGGCGGGTGTGGGGATACTCACAAGTCCCCGGTTAGGTGCTTCGTTGTTGGAGTTTACCCCAGTGGACGAGAGGGTCGCCTCCCTACGCCTGCGGGTTATGGGGGGGAAAACTCTGACTGTTGTGTGTGCTTATGCACCCAACAGCAGTTCAGAGTATTCGGCCTTCTTGGAGACCCTGGAAAGAGTCCTGTATGGGGCTCCTGAAGGGGACTCCTTAGTCTTGCTGGGAGACTTCAACGCACATGTGGGCAATGATGGAGACACTTGGAGGGACGTGATTGGGAGGAACGGCCCCCCTGATCTGAACCGGAGTGGTGGTTTGTTACTGGACTTCTGTGCTAGTCATGGATTGGCCATAACAAACACCATGTTCGAACATAAGGATGCTCATAAGTGTACGTGGTACCAGAGCACCACGTATCATCGGACCTGAGGCCGTATGTTTTGGACACTCGGGTAAAGAGAGGGGCGGAGTTGTCAACTGATCACCATCTGGTGGTGAGTTGGGTCGAGTGACGGGGGAAGCCTCTGGATAGACCTGGTAAGCCCAAACGTGTAGTTCGGGTGAACTGGGAACGTCTGGAGGAGGCCCAAGTTCAGGAGGCCTTCAACTCACACCTCCGGCGGAGCTTTTCGGGCATTCCTGTGGAGGTTGGGGACATCGAACCAGAGTGGTCGGTGTTCAAAGCCTCTATTGCCGAAGCCGCGGCGGGGAGCTGTGGTCTCAAGGTCCTAGGTGCCTCAAGGGGCGGTAACCCTCGAACCTCCTGGTGGACACCGGTGGTCAGGGAAGCCGTCCGACTGAAGAAGGAGGCCTTCAGGGATTTGTTATCCCGGGGGACTCCCGAGGCAGTTGCAAGGTACCGACAGGCCCGAAGGGCAGCAGCCTCATCCGTGGCCGAGGCAAAGCAGCGGGTGTGGGAGAAGTTTGGAGAAGACATGGAGAAGGACTTTCGGGCGGCACCAAAGTTGTTCTGGAAAACTGTCCGACACCTCAGGAGGGGGAAGCAGGGAACCATCCAAGCTGTGTGTACAGTAAGGATGGGACGTTGTTGACCTCAACTGATGGAGTGTTGGGACGTTGGAAGGAACACTTTGAGGAACTCCTGAACCCGACAACTCCGCCCTCTATGTTAGAGGCAGAGCTGGAGTATGACGGGGGATCAACACCAATCTCCCGGGGGGAGGTCACTGAGGTCGTCAAACAACTCCACAGTGGCAAAGCCCCGGGGGTGGATGAGATCCGCCCGGACTGTCATGGTTGACACGTCTCATCAACGTTGCGTGGAAGTCGGAAACAGTACCGAAGGAGTGGCAGACCGGGGTGGTGGTCCCCCTTTTCAAAAAGGGGGATCAGAGGGTGTGTCCCAATTACAGAGGCATCACACTACTCAGCCTCCCCGGGAAAGTTTACTCCAAGGTACTTGAAAGGAGGGTCAGGCCGATTGTCGAACCTCAGATTGAAGAGGAACAATGCGGATTCCGTCCTGGTCGTGGAACGACGGATCAGCTTTTTACTCTCGCAAGGATCCTGGAGGGGGCCTGGGAGTACGCTTATCCGGTCTACATGTGTTTTGTAGACTTGGAGAAGGCGTATGACCGGGTTCCCAGGGAGTTACTGTGGGAGGTGCTGCGGGAGTATGGGGTGAGGGGGTCTCTACTCAGGGCCATCCAATCTCTGTACTCCCAAAGCGAGAGCTGTGTCCGGGTCCTCGGCAGTAAGTCGGACCCATTTCCGGTGAGGGTTGGCCTCCGCCAGGGCTGCGCTTTGTCACCAATCCTGTTTGTAATATACATGGATCGGATTTCGAGGCGTAGTCGTGGGGGGGGGGTCTGCAGTTCGGTGGACTAAGGATTGCACCACTGCTTTTTGCAGATGATGTGGTTCTAATGGCTTCATCGGTCTGCGACCTTCAGCACTCACTGGATCGGTTCGCAACCGAGTGTGAAGCGGCTGGGATGAGGATCAGCACCTCCAAATCTGAGGCCATGGTTCTCAGCAGGAAACCGATGGACTGTCCACTCCAAGTAGGGAATGAGTCCTTACCCCAAGTGAAGGAGTTCAAGTATCTCGGGGTCTTGTTCTCGAGTGAGGGAACAATGGAGCGTGAGATGGGCCGGAGAATCGGAGCAGCGGGAGCGGTATTGCAGTCGCTTTACCGCACCGTTGTGACGAAAAGGGAGCTGAGCCAGAAGGCAAAGCTCTCTGTCTACCAGGCCATTTTCGTTCCTACCCTCACCTATGGTCATGAAGGATGGGTCATGACCGAAAGAACGAGATCGCGGATACAAGCGGCCGAGATGGGTTTCCTCCGCCGGGTGGCTGGTGTCTCCCTTAGAGATAAGGTGAGAAGTTCGGTCATCAGGGAGGGACTCAGAGTTGAGCCGCTCCTCCTTCGCGTCGAAAGAAGCCAGTTGAGGTGGTTCGGGCACCTAGTTAGGATGCCACCTGGGCGCCTCCCTAGGGAGGTGTTCCAGGCACGTCCAGCTGGGAAGAGACCAAGGGGTAGACCTAGGACCAGGTGGAGGGATTATATCTCTTCGCTGGCCTGGGAGCGCCTTGGGATCCCCCAGTCAGAGCTGGTTGATGTCGCCAGGGAAAAGAAAGTTTGGGGCTCTCTGCTGGAACTGCTACCCCCGCGACCCGACCACGGATAAGCGGGAGAAGATGGATGGATGGATATTATGATCTCATATAGTATAAAATGTTCCATGTTTCTTCTGAAATATGATGAAGTAGGAGTATAAAGAAGCTTAAATTGAAATAGTTAAGTACAGTGGAGTTGCTTTCAAGTGTCATACTCATGAGCAAATACAAATGTTCATTCAGTATTTATTTAGTATTGTTGTTTTTCGACAGAGTCGCACACTCACAGTAACTCTTTGTGAACATGTCTAACAAATACATTAAACCAAAAAATAACAATATAAATGTAACAATAAAAATCAAAATGTATCAACTAAGAGGAAATAAACCAAAAACTAAAATGTTATTGTAATAGATTGTGTTTAAAATGTGAGTTAACCTCTTAGGCAGATAAGGAACTGTACAAGTTGAATGTCCTCACTGAACAAAAAGGTATTCTGGGAATGTTTGGTATTTCATTTAAAGAAATGAAATGGCCAAACCACACACAAACACTTTAAGTTGTACTGGCTATTACAATGTTTGGTATATTATTTTAGAGTGCAGTAGCTTAGTACTTGGAAAACACCTTCCCGAATGTTGGAAATCACGGGGATTTTCTTTAAACACCCAGTTTTGCTTTCTGTTGCTTCATAATACAGACAGAGGAAGGAACCTATAGTTTTCCTTCAACTCCATATATGGACAGTCCATGTGTGTCATTAGTTGCGTCATCAGTCCACTCCTGTCGTCGGTGTCTATGTTGCCTTCACGTGTTCCTGAATAAACTCTTACTTATGAGATACAATGGTAAAGTAGAATTTTTTATACATTTTCTTTGAGTTTAAAAATATG
This sequence comes from Pseudochaenichthys georgianus, assembly GCF_902827115.2. Taxonomy (NCBI): domain Eukaryota; kingdom Metazoa; phylum Chordata; class Actinopteri; order Perciformes; family Channichthyidae; genus Pseudochaenichthys; species Pseudochaenichthys georgianus. The sequence goes on from NC_047510.2 coordinate 15,438,648, forward strand.
AAACACCGGAAAGGCTATTATTCAAATAAACCTGTAGGACTTTATCTACTGTATGGATGTTGTTGGAAAAAAACGTGTTTTAAATGTTCAGTAGCTACGAACCGGTGACCCTGTGATACTGTTGAAGAGACTTTAGAAACATATTTTTAATTCTAAACTGATAATAATTTACACCTACAGCCTATTTAATGGTTTAAAATTATGTTGAGCTGTCATTTGTATGTCACGCCTTCAATCTAAGTGAGTCAAAAAAGAAACAACCACGCTATTAAATATAAAATAATATGTATTTATTTTTATTTTCAACATCCATATACGACGTCTACATTAATTGATCGTCTTATTTGATCATATAAAATATAATTACATAATTTCATAGGCTGACCAACTGGTGTAACCTTTATTTTTAACCGAAATGTTGTATTGTTTCAATCCAGATGTAGTGCTTTATTTACTCAATCAGCTTTGGCTAGGTATAGCCTACAAAATAATCCAGTTGTAATGTAAAGCCAATAATATTTGTGGTAATTCAGACATTTCCAACGGCACATGAACGCACCATTACTATGCCTTTCGTCCGTGAGTCACATTTTTAAGAGGGTTTCTAGGCGCCACCCACTCACGCAATGGAGCAGAAGAAAGCGATATCACATAAAGGAATTCAGGTTAGTTTGCTAGTCAGCAGTTTACACTGAAGTGTGTCTCCATCAGGTCGGATTTACTGGATCTTATTGTGTTCGTTGCTCACATCTCACACTTGTTGAATATGGGATTTATTCTGACCAAGATGCTGTCTGTCTTCGGTGACACAGGTAAGATAAAGTTCATTTCAAACGATATTTGGTGTCAAGTGTTGCTACTTTTAAAACGCTCTCCAATTGTTTAAGTATAGCATATCCTGAAATAATATGTTGAAAATTGACTAAATAACTATTGTTTTCATGTTGCCAATCACAATAACACAATCATTGGTGGAAAGTCAGTACAGTACCGATACCTTTTAATATACATGATTCAACTCTTAATTATGATGATATGTTTTTATAGAAAAAGCTAGCTTTGAGTCTATAAGGTAATTAAAATAAGCTACACTTTTACGGGTTGCAACATAACAGAGATATATATTAATACGATATTCATTTTCATAATTCATAATCCTATCCAATTTATTTAGGCCAAAATAAAAGATGTCGTTCAGCACTGGTCACTGGTTAACGTGTCTTCTCTTGTATCACTAAACATATGAATGTTCTTTTATTCAGAGTGACTTACAGTAACAATAACTCTGTCAGCAGTTGATACACAGCACATACCTGGTATTGTTGCCATGCAGTGATGCAACAACTTTACTTTGAATAACAGACGTCTGTCTGTCCTTTATCTTATCTGTGTGTACTTTTGTTCTTGTTTTGCTCTGAAATGAATTATGCAACTCAAGATTAGAAGTGTGTTCTAATGAGAATAAAAACATGTTTGCACTGGGTAAATGTAATCTACTTTTCTTCCCCCAGAGCACAAAGTAATCATTGTGGGTTTGGACAATGCTGGGAAGACAACCATCCTTTATCAGTTGTAAGTGATTTAGCACCATTTTCCGACTTAAATAGTGTCATATAACCACAATATCTGCTGAATATCTGTATTTATAATGTGGTTTTTTTCTCTGCACAAACAGTCTGACAAAAGAAGCTGTGCACACAGCACCAACCATCGGTAGCAATGTTGAGGAGATCACTGTACGTAAAACACACTTCTTGGTCTGGGATATCGGAGGACAGGACAACCTTCGAGCCAGCTGGTACTCGTACTACGGCAACACAGAGGTACGGATCACTTCCTGTCTACAGCAGCACAGATAAAGGCTTAAATAAATAATGAGAATATTTAAAACCAGTCAACAACATAACACAATATACATAAACGTTCTCCTGCAATGTAGAACACAATAATAAAAAACATTTGTCAGAGTACAGAAAAAGTTACTTATCACCATTACATAATCACCTATAATATATTACATATGTCTGCAGAAGGTTTCTTGTTCCTCCCTCCTGATAATACAAGCTCTGATAATATGAGGTTTATGTGACTGTGTTGCTTAAATCTGATTTAATAACTTCTCTTTCAGATTGTCATTCTGGTTGTGGACAGCACCGACCGTGAACGTCTCACGCTCACCAAAGAGGAACTGCACCAAATGCTTGCACATGAGGTACAAATCAAGCTGTGTTGACAGATGTTTGTTATTTCATGAGTAACAATCATTATGGTCCGGATGTTACCACAAATCAGTCTTTACATTAGATCAGATTACAGCAGTACAGAGGTACTTTGGTTCTGCATTCAACATGTTAACTAGTACAACAAGTCTTGACATCATATTCTATGTTGTAAAGTACTACTTATGCAGAATGGCTATTAGAGTCCGGATAATGTATGTTACTGGATTGGATAATATGGATGCATTTTAATGTTCTCATTTTTATTTAAGGTTTTATTTCTTTTATTGTCATTTTCTTTTTAGTTTGTTATTTTTGTTCCTTGATGCCTAGATTTTTTCCTTTATTAATTTAGTCAGATATATATTTTTTTTAATGATGTGTTCAATGATATTCTAATTTAAAACAAAGGTTGAATGAAATGTGGGTCGAATTTAAATTAGTTTACATGCGGCTTGTGAATTTCCAACCACTGATGATCACATGTTATCTTATCTTACTTCATGTATACTATAATACTACGTCCTAATGAATTTTTGTATTACTTATTTGCATTGACAATCTCAATCCACAAGGAAACTTAGACAATCAATTTGATGTGACAGAGCAGGAAATGCAGTTAATTATCATAAAGCAGAAAGGAGCAGGAACTTAAAGAACTCATATACAAGTACCTCAAATTGTACTGAAGTACATTCCGTGACAGCAACAGGGTTAATACTTGACGTAAAACCCTTTTGTTATTCTGTCCAGATGTCAGAGATACCCACCTGCTTTTAGAGTAACTAATTGCGCAATAGGTAACAAAGCCGCTACACAACGTGACGAGGAAGTTTCGGCTCAGACTTTGTGAGTCAGCGACAGCGTGTTGACACGTGTCTGAATTTTCCGCTGAGGTTCTCTGTTCTCAAAAGTTGACGTTGGGTCATATTTGGAATTTCCATTGGAAACACTTCAGCTCTTTAGATACAAATACAGAAAGCAACATTGGTAACCCCTCTGCTCTTTTTGTGTAGGAACTACAGAACGCAGCTCTTCTTATTTTGGCCAACAAACAGGATGTGAAGGGCTCGATGACGACAACAGAGATCTCGCAGTGCCTCACACTCGACTCCATCTCTTCACACCCCTGGCATGTTCAAGCCTGCTGCGCCCTCACAGGGGAAGGGTGAGTCTGCCTAACGTACCTCGCACTTTCTCCTCCTTTCTGCTTTCATTGTTCCCGGAAATGCTTTTGTCAGGAAGAATAACCCATTGGAATGTAACTTTTCAAGAACACAGAATAATAAGACAATAAGACATCGGTATACACTTCAAATAAAAATACATCTTGTACAAATGTATAAATATTGAAATAAATGTAGAAGTTGCAGAGAAAAAAACAGTTAAGAAAATAAACACAGCAGAAAAAAGTGAATTGTATATCAATTGTTTACAGATAGATTATTTCAAACATAAAAAAGCTTGCTTAGCTAGAGTTAGTCTGAACAACAACATGTGTTTAGAAACATTTCAGCTGTGTTAAATATTTCCGTCACTCAAAATGCTTTCTTTCTCTCCGTTCTCTCGCAGTCTACCAGCCAGTCTGGACTGGATGAAGTCTCGGGTTGTTGCAAACTAGAAGAACGCACTCCAATGGATGAAACGTCCTCAATCTGAGCCAACATAGAAAGGCCCTGCAGAGGCCTCAGTATCTGTATATTGACTGTTTTTGGGGCAAAGTCCTCTGAACACGGCATCTGTGATAGAGCCTGCTGCGCCGCGCCTCACCTTTACAACCAAGGCTTCAGGGTGGAGGAGCAAAGGAGAACCCTGGGTGATCCTAGAGTCGGTTAATGTTCACCGTTATCTATAAATGTGTACTGTTTTTGTTCTGTTAAAGAAGTGCTTGGATATATTTTAATATCCATATTGAGGCAATAAAAGGCAGATTTATTTATGGAACACATTTAAGACAAAGCAATTCAAAGTGCTTTACATAACATTTCTCAGCATTAAGACAAAGTGCATAAGAAACATACCACAAAATGCATTTCAATACAATTAAAAGCCTTCATTAAAGGGCCAAGAGGATACAAAATAAAACAACCTAAAAACAGGAACAGAATACAACTGTAAATGTAACGGTGCAGTGTGAATCACATTGAACAGAAGGCAGCGAAACACAACACAGTCTCCAGGCTTGATCTAAAGACCTCAGGGTTAAAGCGGTCCCAAATGTTTGGTCCATAAATCTTCATTGCTGAACTCCAAGTTGTTCTCAGTTGTGGTGACGTAGATGAGAACAACGGGAGTGTTAATGTGCATGTCCTAAACAAGGGACCCACATAGAGAGGCTCCCTGACCAGATAGATCACATTTCTCGTTTCTGTCACAATGGGCTTCTTTCATTTCACTGTGGTTATTTTTAAAAGTATAATCATTAAAGTATCAATAATGTATTCATTACTGGAACTAAACAAGTTTTACCAAATATGTGACAACCTACACAGAGGTTGTAGTCCGGTTTATCCCATACTTTAATGTTATCAAGCTAATCCAGTGCCCTTTTATTCCTCTCGTGCCAACACATTAAGCCTTAAGTGAGACAACCATGATCTCATCTTGACCTTTGATTCTCGTCACCAATTACTTTCTCTTTTAGTTAACATGAACTACTCCTTTTTCAACCTAAATAGTACCTACACTAGTTACATAACAGCTGCCTAGTATTACGTTGCACACAATAACTGTGGTGAAACTTTACAGCACATACCGTGCCTCCTGTGGCCAAAGAAAGCCTGCAATATTAGGATACAAGTCTGCCCCTAATGTATACATTGTTATCAAACGCCATTGAACAACAGAAGTATTTTGTTAGACGTAAACATGTTTAGTAAATTATTTTAAGAAAACAAAGCTCTTGAACTGTATATTACAAATGAGCTGGCTGCTAAGTACTATGAGTCGTTTTTTTAAAGTATGTATACTGTACTGTGTAATTGCCTTTTTTGAATAAATAGTATTACAAATATGCAGTGGATGTGTTTTCTATCTTGCAGCTGTCATACTAGACTATGGTCTACTGTAGCATATAAGCTCTATTATATATATCCTTTATTTAACCAGGTACAAAGCCTCATTGAGATAAAAATCTCTTTTTCAAGAGCGACCTGGATAAGAAGGGCAGGATGAACAGATAAAACACAGACAATACAGGCAGACGACTACAGTGGTCGTAAAACACAAATTAAATGGCACATTAGCCAGTCGATATGCAAATAAAAGAAACTATTAACTGGCAAAATGTAAAACAACTTCAATTATGGGATATACGAAATCACATCGACCAAAGGATTCTTGTTCTCTGTTCTCTGTCCTTTCAGCTCCTTCTGTATATTATTCCATGCAGAAGGGGCAACATATTTAAAAGCTTTTTTTACCCAGTTCTGTTCTCACTTTAGGAACCAACATCTGAATAAAATCTTGGGAGCGCAGGCCATATAGACTTTGTTTTTTACACATATATATGCAAATATAAGAGGGAACCAGCCCAAGCAGAGATTGATATAAAACCCAACAAATGGGAAAGTCTGCGTGCAGACAAAGATGGCCAATTAGCAGCAGCATACAAAGTGCAGTGGTGTACACCGTACACGATATCCACACATCCAGTAACAAAATGCAATGCACAATGGTACACAATATCCAAGCTCTTTAGGCACTGGTCAGAGGCTTTCATGTAAAGCAGATCACCATCATCCAAAACCGGTAAAAATGTTGCAGAGATCAAATATTTCCTTGTCTGAAAGGAGAAACAGGATCTTTCTCTGTTAAAGAAACATCATTTATTTTTTTGCTTTGAAACAACATTTTCAGTGTGTGACTTGAAAGATAAGTTCTGATCAATAATAAAATATTTGTATGCAGTGACTCTTTCAATGTCAGTCCCTTGAGCAGTACAAATCTTGGGGAGAATAGAAGTTAACTTTATGCCATTTGAGAATATCATGAGTTTGGATTTGTCTGCATTTAATACTAACTTGAGTTGAGATAAATGGGATTGAATAACATCAAAGGCAGACTGGAGGAAATCAAGACTTTGCTCTATAGAAGAGGATGAACAATAAATAACAGTATCATCTGCATATTATTTTTGTTTGTGCTACACAACTATAGGTAATCTTAAATAATGAATAATTAGTCTTTAAGAAATGGTAGCCTTTTTTCTCTCGAAGGTAGATGAGGAGAAAAAAAATTGATAAAAGAGGGGGCATCCGGATTTGAACCGGGGACCTCTTGATCTGCAGTCAAATGCTCTACCACTGAGCTATACCCCCTTGTGCTCAATTGACGTGGTGTGTTCGTTATTTAAACACTATTGACATATATATATGACTCCGCATAAATCGTGATCGTTCATATTATGTTTACTTTCACGAACTGATTTGTATTGACATTCGTGTCGTAGTCTTTAAATTGTATTTGTTAAAGGTACAAACGTGTCTGACCTACAGTCTATGGTTTGACCACGTGGGGGAGAACTGAGCCTATATTTGTGGCGATGTTCCGAAATGCTGACTTCTTGTCGGAGATCAAATAATCCACCAAATTGAACGACAAATACGTCGTTTGGTATGTAGCCTATGGAGGACAAAGCACAATAGAAGTGTTTCCTGCTCAGACGCCATCGGAATGACGTATTTGACTGTCCCGTCCACAACGTAATAATTTCACAGAAAACAATAAATACCTTTTAATGAGACAACGCTATGATTAAGGTTTAGTTAGGTTGAGAAACTAAATGGACTTGGTTATGCTTAGTTACAGATCATATTTCGGGTTAAATAGGTATTTAGGAAGGGTAAACAGTGGATTGAGTAAATTATGACACCTTGAGTAATTCAGATTTTTCGTTTGAATTTACAATTAGGCCTAGTCTTAATAGTCAAGATATAGGGTATAACCTACATGATGTTCTAAACATGAACAACATTTGCAACTAAAAGTGTGATAGCTCGGTAGCCTACAAAACAACTTGTTGACTAAGAAAGTGGTCAAAACCAATCTAGCGTATCCTACATGTTGACACAAAATAATCAAAGGCTAACTAACCATTCAAACTAGTGCTGTCATGTAAAAAGTAGGCTACATTTAAATACATTAAGTAGAAGCTTTCCTGCTGTAGACTACATAAGTACAATTGTGCAGTACTTGTAGGTAGGCTACTTGAATTTAAGGTCTAATTTAGCATGTCAATGTTAAGCTACTTTGTAAGCCAACTTTTACTAGGCCTACATCTCAGAGGTAAATAATGAACGTTTGCTTCACTCCACTTGGGAACTTAAATTACTAGTAAGTCTACTCTGCAGATTAAATACACATTTTAAATCAACTAATGAACTATGATATATTAATATAGATTAAGCAGCCCAGCAATTGGCTATATAAAAACAAAAATTAAATCCACCATTACCAGCAGTGCAGTAATCAGCTTTTATGTCATTCAAATCACTGTATGCAACCTTTTTTCAAGAACTTGAGACAAAGTAGTATTGCATGTTAACACACAGTTTACAGTGGTAGAACAACAAATCCTAACACATAAAGGCTTAAGTTACCACATGGAAGGGGTGATCTGACTGCAAGAACATGTAGGATAATCTTAATGTGGGAGTTCAAACTGATAGTGACATCTTTTAAGTGGGCCTGTTTTAGGTCAAATAGAGCGCCATCTACTGCAGGTAATATACAATCACAATCTCAGAGTGATACATTATTATCTGTTTTTCCACATTTTGGCTTTTATTTGGATTATCCTCATCAGCACATGAACGAACAAGTGATGCTATGCTGAGTAAGTAAATCTAAATTGAAAGTTATTCCAACCTCTGTGTATTTATTTGTTTGTTTAAAGCCATGACCTAATAAAACCGACACCTGCTGCTGCACATTGTACACTGTATGATATTATGAGATTCGGCACTGATGGACTTTCCAGCTGTGAATCCAATAAACAGTCAGCTGCCATTTTCTTTGCCAAGGACTCTGTATTTGCTCCGGAAACAGATACAAATTATGAAAGCTGTGGTTGAGTGGTGCACATGCCATTTTAAACAAAATGTACTTTACCTCTGGAAATTAAACTGCAGCAAAGAGACGTTTCTGTTCATTTTGGTCACAATGTTGTTGTTAAAGTCAAGACAATGTATTAAGGAGTCATTTACAGACTTGACATGGAATGTATAATATTATTACTAGCATTTTTGTTTTGTTTATCATAATAACCATGTCTAATCTCAGATGCCAGATGGCTTAATCCTCAGAGCCGGTTTGGACAGAAGGAGGCGCCATTCCCACTGCTGACAGTCAAACTCCAGTACATTTTTGAATCCCAAAGAGAGTAAAGCATAATTTTATTAAATATAAATTAAAACTTGCTATCCAGGCCTTCAGTGTTCAGATGAAATACTTTCTCTTTTGTGATGCAAAGCCTCATCAGCTGATCCTTGTGTGTTTACAATTACCACGACAGCATTGAGGAGGAGGAAACAGGGGTGGTGTGAGGAGAGAGAGGGAGATTTGGAGGGAGGACGAAAGATTCAGAGAAAAGTTGTTTTTGCAAAGAGAAGAAGAGGAGGGAGACGAAAAGAGGAGCTGTTATTCTGTTTTTTTCTGGCCAACATGTGTTTCAGTTTGGTGATGCTACTTCTCTGTCTCTCCCAAGCAGAGCTGGGAAGAGTTCAACAGCAAACAGGTGAGCCTCCATCATCATCGCTTTAATGTCTCCACCTTTCCGACTGTCTGATCGTCACGGTGTCAAGTCACAGCGTCAAGTCACAGCGATGCTTAGGTTTACAGGTGTAAGTGTGCCTAACAGTTTTCTTTCTCTTGTGCTTAATTGGTACTTTATATTTTAAAGAGTTGCAAATCAACACTGCATACATTTAATTGTTACCTAATTCGTTTTTCTTTGTTTTTTTGTTAAAGGAGTTAGTTAACATTCTTATTTATAATTTTGTATAATAATGTTGTGCTATTTTAACTCACTGTAGACCGCATAGGAGTAGGAGTCTTTGTGGAACAGCAAACATGCATACCATGTCCTTTTTATTTTACTCCCAAGAATGAATGACCCAGTTTACAATAAAGTATACAATAAAAATACCCTATTTCACAAGCATGCAACTGAGTCTAAACAACAACAAACAGCTCGTCTCAGGTTTAAAATGAGATATTGAGTCTGTTTTTCTTCTTGACTCCCGGACCCTTCTAGACTCTGGCATAAAATGTCTGTAGGCTTTTCAAGCTGTAGATGTATCAGTTACCATCTTTGTTTTTTGAATTATATATCTATATATAAAGGTAGTTCAGGGGTGCAGAGTGTTATGCAGGAAGTGAGTTTGCTTTGGACATTCATATTAATTTATTTCTAGTTTTGAGGAATTTGACTGGTCACTCTCCACACTCCTCTCCCCTAACATTTCAGTAAATCCTCCAGTACTCCTCGTATTGTTCTGCAGACTGAAATGTGTTGCAGATGAAAACACGATACGACAGGAAGTGCTCAGATATATGCTTGCATGATAAGGGGTCAGCTGTTCTGTATTGACCTAACATATCCTCCTTTCCTTTGCCTAATTTACTCTTAATTGTCTCTTCACTCAACATTATTTCCTGCCCAGTTAAAAAAAATTACTCTGTTCCCGAGGGGGCCATCTACATCATCTGAACCAGTCTGTAATAACACCAAGCCCCAAGCAAAAGATAAATGGTGTACCCGTCAATGACCTCAGTGTTTGGTCTCTCATCTCTTGTCCTGCTGAAAGGGTTGCTTAACAAACAGCCTGAAGCTGATCCAGACAAGTTGGAGCAAAACTTGAAAATGAGAAACAAAGTTAAAGGTATTGTATTAAGACTGGAGTGGAGATAGGATGTTGTGGTCTGTGGATCTTAAATTGAATCTTTATTTTTATAAAAGTCAAAGGCAATTTAGCTTGTGATAATCAAAACAATCCTGCGTTTAAGGAAAAATAAAGTGGCAAGAACAAAACGATTTATGTGCCAACAGCCGAGCAACTTGCTCTTTGAATCAAGTTTTACTTTGGAACAGTGTTTGTATGGGAAATGGTTTTGGCCTGAACTCAGTCTCCATTTGTCTTATTTGTCTTATCGGACACAAACATTTGAAATGATAATGTTATGCTTATCCATGTAGAGATATTGTTTCACCATAACAAAAGACATGTGAAGCAATCAGTGTGCTCCGGTTCTCTGAACAAAAGTTGACCCAAATGGGATGTCCATCCACACAGTTTAGTTGTTGCAGTTTGTTAGGGACAACATCATTTAAATGGATCATTTTTAAGTTTCCTCATTCATTTATTCTCCTCTCAAATAAATAATGCCATTGTGAGTGTTTCTAGTATGTTACTTAGAAATATTAAGTTTAAAAGTGCATTCAGAAAGAAATACATTGCAGAAAACACGAAAAGAAACACAATATAATTATATACAAACAACTGAGACACTACAAAAACCCAAGTGGATAAATTGAGGTGCAATATATATATAAAAGACCAGGGCATTCCCCCCCAGAACCAAAAACATAATGAAACATTCATAAAAGAAAGCTTTAAGAACGGATTTAAAAAATATTCACTGAGATTACATTTGAGAATTGCACATCTGCAATTCAACCACATGCCTGAAATGAACTATGCATGTTTATTGCGGGTGATGCTGAGCCTCTGCTCAGGAAGGGTGTGTTCTCTCAGACCGCTCTGTCCTGACCGCTAAATGTCGTGGTTTAGATCCTAAAGGAGCGGACAGAGGTCAGTTTCCTGTCCAGACCATCTGCCCTTTCATTACATTTGAAAAAAGCATTTCCTGCTTTACCTCACCGGGTCTTTATGCCTGTCATCCTTTGCTTCAGTGCTGCCTCAAATCGTTTTTAAAGTGTTTACACCCTGAAACAAATATTTGAATTTTGCAAACCACTAGGCCAAGGGCAGATTTAGCCAATTAAAGTGTTCTCACTTTCTGAGTCAGACCAAAACCATTTCGACACTGTAACAGAGGCATGGTTTAGCTTTGGTAACCATATTGTGCTTCTCTTTACATTCATACCCACACTTTGTTTTGCTCTTTGTTTTCTCCTGCTCTAGTAAAAAGGAGCAGATATAAGAAACTAATCCAGGTTCATCTTAACATTTATAAACCTTAGCTTAGCTTTATTTTGTTATTTATGTACTAAATATCAAGAATTAAGATCACTCCTACCGTATGTCAAAATCAAATGTCAGTTTGAAAGGTGAGTTTCATATCATCATAGTTAATGTTGCCTGCCATTTTGTGTGAAGCCACAGTAACATAAGTGCGTGATGAATGTTTTATGGGAAGAGATGTGAGAGTGAGATTTTATCAGTTTGTTTTGGTCAAGAGACGATATGACTCCCATCTCACTGCTTTGATTATCTGCCAGGGATTGCAATACTATTGCCTGTGAGACTGATGGCCTGAGTAGATATTAAAGCCCCAGCTTTATGTTCAGCGTCTGCACCCCTCCCAGCTTTTCATGAACCAGAATAATGTTTATCTGCCGCACTGCAGACCATTTCTCCTCTTACCTCATATAAATGCCATAACAGGGCGGACCCAGCCCTCAACAATCACACATCTAGGTTTATTATATGAGCTGCCACAAATGCATTGACGCACCACTTAATTGAACAAAAGGGTGGAGAGAAACAAGCATAAATAAAATAAGCTCCCTATGAGGTAAAGACTTGTCACTACAGCCACTTAAATGACTCATTGTAGTTTTGACGGCTGGCAGACATCAGTGTTCTAATTGTGTGAATTCAGAGTGATGTTAAAAGCAGGCATCACCAGCAGAAGACCCACACAGTCTGAACTCTGGGCACAACGACATAGTTTAGAGACCAACCGGCCTATGTTTCCCTACCACACTCAGAAATGCAGGCATCAAACCAACTTCAAATTACATTTCAGTGGCAGGATGGGAGCTGCACGGGCTGTTGGAACCCATAAGGAGTTGTTTAAAAGCGTAAATGTGTTTTCTTGCCAATGATAAGACACATGCTTGAATTGAGTTTAGGCTTTGAACTGTGTTTTTTTTAACAAACTAGGATTAAGTTCTAGTCTGTTAAATTGGCTAGTGAAAGAGTTGATGGAAGTATGTCTGCATGTGAGGGAGTTTGCTGTTTTCTTTGTAGGCTTGACAACATGTGTAAAATAGCTGAATTTAAAGCAAATGCCTAATTCAGATGGCAGGTCAGTCTGGTCCTAACTAAAACAAATAAACCTGGTTTCTCTTTTTGTCCCTTTTGAGAACACAATAGACACCTTGTAATGTAGGTTTGGTTAGAGATGGAGTTAGTCATTTAATGGGTTTCACACCCATGAGCTACACCCTCATATAATTATTTTATACTCGGTTCAACAAAACCTCAAGATCCAACTGAATCACACTTCATTGAATGTGCACTCACGCACAAGACTTTACTCGTTCTGGATTCGTGTTTTCTTTTGCATTAAATGTTAAACAGAAATCTGTGCTAGCTGACTTTTATCTGTCATTTCACAAGAAGATTGTTTTCAAATTAAAATAACCTGAACTATTTCAAGACCAAGAGCATTAGTTTCTTTATGATTGCTTGAGCATTTTGTCATTTTTTTTAAATATACACATTTCCCAGACATAAGAACACCTCAGTTATTTTGCAAAATGAAACACTTCATTCCAAAAATCCAATGTTGTCAACACATGGCTAACAGTTAAACGATCTGATCCTATTTGAAGGACTTACACTAAACATTTGAACTTCCTAGCAATAGTCTTGGTTTCATTTTAACATAAAATTGTGAGAGTAAAGTATATGAGTACATTGACCAAACACAACACACATGAGCAGTTACTGCACCCTGGTGAAACTTTATTTCCACATTGTAAAATAAATCAACATATCTATGCATTTTCAAAAGGTACATTGTGCACTTACAAATCCAATCATCTTTAAATATAATACATAAACACAGCAATATAATTTGGGACCAAACAATAAATCATGGGTTATAGTTTTTACTATCAAATCGGAGATCGAGGGTCCTGCGAAGTAATAAGGTTGGACTGAAGCATAGGTCTTCTTGATTGATACACAACACTCAACAATTAGGTGTTTGCCAGGTGGTATTGGGCATGGCAATTTGAAATGGCAAACGAGTGATTGTATGTCACATGTTTGTTGAGAAATGTGTGAATTGCAAAAAGTGCCATGTTGATTTGCAAATTTAGCACAACAAAATGTTTTTGTTTTGGAGACTTCAGCTAATGTATTGCTCTCAAGAGTCAGAAATCAATTGTTTTGGTGAATTGAAATAAACTTAGGCAGAGTATGAGAGATGTAATTAAGTGATTTGAATCTGGTGTGTGTAATACGAGAGCTGGACAAAGACGTTTTTTAAGTAGACAAACCTGGCAATGGTCATGTTAAAGTATGCTTGTTTAAAAAATGGGATCACAGAATTATGGAGGAATACCACCTGGTAGCAAGAAAGGTACACATGTGTTTGAACGTTTTCAATAATAACGGTAAAAGCCAAAAGTTCTTTACATCGTGTCTAAATCTAAATGTTTAGTTAGTGCTTCATGTTCCCTCATGTCACTTTGAGAGAAGCTGGTCGGGTCTTACGGTGCTGCTAATGCTAACTAGCTTCTAGATGTAAGAAGCTAGCGTTAGCCTGATATCGACAGAAAACAACCAGTGAGGATTGACACGTTTAAATCCAGAGTGTACATGTGTTTGAGCCTGGGATTTCTACCGGACCACTGAGGGCCTGGTAGAGTCACCCTGCTCAGTTTTATTCTGCTCAGTTAGCAACATGTCCCGACATGAAATCACCGGAGCAACAGAGACAAACTCTTCGCGGCAGCCAAGCTGACCACGGCATGAGATTCACGGTGTTTATGAAGGGAAACTGAACACGACGGAGTGATTGTCGTGGCTTTTTTTGTTCTTTAACGTTACCAGCACCGCACCAAACACCTCCTGTAGTTTCCTGGAAGCCAGACAAGAAAACAGAAAACGTTAAGTACAGAAGGCCGCCCATATTTAGGGTTAGAGGAGACACCCCGCCAAATGACGACGCTTTCTCGGGGTTTATATAGGCCGATGTGTGACGTCATTTTGTCGGCTACCGTGGTCTACCTAAAAAACGCGCAGCACCGTTTATACTCCAGTGAGACCATGGATGGATACATTTTAAATGTACTCAAATATTGTATAATTTATATAAGAACAATTTTCCTCTACTTATACTATGTTTGATTATTGTCATGCTACTATTCTTCAACTCAACACTTTGCAAGTCAATATAACACTTAGGCAGTACAGTGTACAATTTTGAGGGACTTTACCCCAGTATTTCAGTTTTTTGCCACTCAGTACTTATCCCACCTCTGCACTTAGGCAACTTATGATTAAGAAACAAGGAAAATATTTTGAAGTTAATAGATGTAATATATCAATAATCCAAAAAAGTAGCTGGTTTAAACTGACTATGTGACCAATTACGTGGTTTAACATTTCTGCAGACAATTCGATGCAGAAAGAAAGTCCTTGCAATGTAGCCTACAGCTCTATCAGTGACTGAGGTTATACAAGGACCAGGATAGGTCCTCGTCTTGCTAAAATAAACTCAGAACATCAACTAGGAATATGCGGCTTTCAAAATGTGGATTTGAAGAAATCCAAACCATCAATTCAATCACCAAGAACTTTAAAACAAAAGTTACCTACCCCAATCTGCTTACTAAATATGGTTAACATTGTTTGTAAGATTTGACTGTTCCTTCCGAGCTCATAAAATGTTATTTGTATTGTTTCTGTCTTTGTTTATCAGTGGCTTTAACTGACAAGGTCGAGAATGCAATCAAAACACATTGTAATATGTGATTTGGCTGAGTGGTTGATTCCTCAGCCTAAACTAGTAAACAATTTGAAGAGACTGAATAAAACTGGCATCTGAAATGTATCCCAACAGTAATGCTGCCAGAGTCAACAAAATATATAGGCTCATGTGGGCTTTTCCTTTTTTCCTTTCTCCTCTCTTCTTAGAATTTCAAATGTATCATTATGGCATGGAAGAAAGATGCAAGTGATTATACCATCAAAATCTATGGTAACGGACATAACATACTAACCTGATATTCATTGTTGTGGACAGATGATTGGTACAGTGTGATCTCAGAGCATAGAGAGTCCACTGGAGGTGACAATCATCCTCACAGAGCGCAGCGGTCATCTTCAGGCCACGTGAGGATAAGCAGGGCAGTCCTGGGTGGAGGGCTAACCATCAACATCCTGCCAGACAACACGACACGTGGAGTGGTGAGAGCTGAACCGCAGTGTTTTATGACTGTAATGGTTTGTGGCATAGATTATGTGTTTGGCTTTTGGAATGTTTTATTTGTTTTAGTTGGAGTTAAACACTGCCCTGTTTTGGAAATAGAGAAATAGAGTTTACTAATTTCCACTCACTAGGAGAGGTCTATGACAGCATAATGTGAACTCTTGATGCCTGTATGACATATTTCCTAAAAACAGTCACACATTACAACTTCTAATCCTCCGTGTTTTTCTTGTGTGTCAGGAGGATTCTGGAAAATATTACGCATGGCGTAGCTTTGGCCCAGAAGACCAGCGCTCACAAGAACTATGGGTAGATATGAGTGACGTCCGACATGGTCAAGTAAGAGTCCATGGCATTCTGTCAAATTCATACAAACAGGCTGTGGTGAGTACAACAGACACAAAAGACAAGCATATTCTTACTTTTTCTGTAGGTTATTGGTGAAAAGTATACATATTAATATATCCTCTGTGCAATTTGCCTTTTATATCTGCAGTCGAATGCTCTGTCACTGAACTATACTATTACCAACACAACTGAGGTGCTTAGTGATAGTCTTGTAATAACCATATGGTTATTAATGGTTATAAATAACACAACACATTTAAAAACAATTGTGCATCTCTCGCTTCTTCTCATCAACATAACATATGAAGGTAAAAGTATTATAGGTATGACACATTTTGTAGATATGACACATATTGCATCATATGGGAACCCTGATTTTAGGGGATTTCTTCATCTGCAGTCAAATGCTTTTTCACTGGCATAAACCCCCTATGACAAGCTTCTTTTGACTAACATTGGTGGCATGGTACATTCAATTTTTTTTTTACTCAAACAGTACAATATTAAGAGTAAGAAAAAGTTTGTCTCCTTAATTCTATTTGTTAACACTTTTAGGAATTTCATACCACAGCTATTTCTTCCCACACAGTTAACGGGGCACCCAGCGTTAATGGGGACCACATGCAGTCAAATGCTCTACTGCAGAGCTAAAGACCTGCTATGAGTTACAATTATTAATCAAAATTGTTTTATAAATGACATATAAACACATTCAAAGAGAAGACCTTCACATAAATGCAAAATGTGTGCAAGACCAATACATCTGTATTTAAAGGACCTGTGTTCTTGTGACATATTGGTAGAAAGTTACTTACTGTGCACTAGCCTATTTTGATGAACTACTTAGTTGTTGTTCAGTTAGTTGTCAAACATTTATATCCTTATTGTACGTTTCCAGACTGACACAAATTAACAACTGTCACAGGGATATGGCTGAGTGGTGACTGAAGATCAAGACATCTAAAGTTTAAATCTGGTGCCCCCTACATGTGACATAATGCAGCATCTACTGCACAAGTGCAGCTGCATTTCAAGTGCGGTCTGCAGTCAAAGCTCTACCGCTGGAACCTCTGTCCCAGTAATTTGGTGATAGTATGAACAAGCAGGGGGCATCCAATTATATGCAAAATGTATGATACACCAATCTGGAGACACATTGGGATTTATCCAGATACCCTTTTTACTGAAGCTATGCAAGTTGAGCAATACAAATGTATCTGTTCTATGTCCTTGATGAAATTGAGTGCAACAAAAACAAGTACACAGTCAGCTTCTGATTGTACATTTCTCAAATGAGAAAATCCCAACATTTTCTCCCAATACTTTATTTTTAGGGTATGTCAGGATGTTCAGTTTGAAATATAAGGTAGGGGAGCTAATGGACCAGGGAAATGTCGATACTTGCCAAGAGCTTCAGGCCTGCCAGAGGCTGTCAGCACCAACCGAGTTCTGACCTCTCGTTGTCCAACACCTGGCACCTGAGCCACATCTCACTTTAATATAAAAAGATGTAGTGGATCCAGAACAGGAAAGGAAAACTCCTAAACGCTAAGAAATATGTAATGGAAAAAATGTATTCTCCATTTGGAAAGAGCTTTAAATAAAACATGTTCAGGTTATACAGTTTAGGAGTAAACTGTTTTTACATTAGATACATATTTGAAGCTAAGAAGAAAAATGTGCTTGCCTTTTTGGAAAACAAAAGGTACTGGTCATGTGTTTTTATTATATTAAATTACAGCTAGAGCTGCAGGTGAGGGTTATAATTTGTATCAATGGTAACAGCAGGGCCAGTATTCCCTTTGCTCTCTTGATTATTGACACTCATAATAGAGTTTGAATATCAGTTTTGAAAAAAATCACACTCTGTTACCTCAATGACCTCCTCCTACGCAGCCAAGTTGTGTCTATGTTTTAACAAGATCATTGCCGTTGTTACATCAGATATTATGCTGAGGAGAGTGTTAGTCACAGCTGTCTGCTTTTAAAAGCTGAGTCACAGCCTGCTAACACAAACAAGTGCCTGTTCCTTTGTAAATAGTAATAATGATAACAATGTGAAATAGGAGCATGGGGGTATAGCTCAGTGGTAGAGCATTTGACTGCAGATCAAGAGGTCCCTGGTTCAAATCCGGGTGCCCCCTCATTTTCAGTATGAACCGAGTATTTGATACATGAACACATTCAGTCAGTCAGATTTCATATCAATTGTTCTAACACGCATTGTCAAATGATATTCAGTTGAGTATTAACCCTGAAAATTGCAGTCAGGCCAATTTGGCGTTACATGGTTGTTGATGGTGAGTGTTTGCTTTTAAGGAAAGTGGACAGTTTTGCGAATAACAATGACAAAAGCAGCAACATTGGATAACTTGCTTCATTGGTTTCTGTAAATCCCCCCTGTGTGCGTAGGCATTTGAATGTTCTACCAACTAAATGTTGATGTTTCTGAATAGATTGATAGTATAACAAAATGGTGGGCATATATTAATATAACTCTTAGGGATATAACAAAACTCTTTACATAAAGGTGTTAGTGGAGTAATTAAATGAGTGGTGCGCTACCATACAATGAGGGAAATCAAACAAAACATAGCGCCTGCAGCCTCTTTATTCTATCTCAGTGCAATACAAACTTGGTTTTCTCCTTATATATATATAGAAATGTTTATTCATTGGGATAAACCCCTTGAGATGCACCATCTCGTTTTCAAGGGGTCCCGACAATAGCAACAACTTACAGACATACATAAACAAAAAGACAAAATGCTAAACATGACACACAAGACAAACCACATACAGTCTGTTAAGTGAAATTCAAGCAATGCACACAATCATTACAATTTGAGACAGTCGAGCAAATCAGTTTCATCAATATCATTTTCATTAATAACAAGTACAGACCAGTTGAAAGTGAGATGATAATGCACTTTCAACTGGTCTCCTTGAAGAAAATGATTAGGATGCTTTCAACTTGAAAACGCTAGCAACCGTTTGATACCCCCAATGCCTCATTTTCTCTCTGTCTGCTTCTATCCACTCTCTTTGCAGAGAGTTGCCCTGTCGTTTGACTTTCCTTTTTACGGACACTACCTGAGGCAGATCACCATAGCAACTGGAGGTACTGTTTTTTTCATTTTAGAACAGATGTGACCTTTCCTGCATGCGTTCAGAGCAGAGAAGTGTTTTGCAGATCATACGCAAAATCTTACATATTTGTCCATCTGGCCGTGTTCAGGCTTTATCTTCACAGGGGACATTACTCACCGTATGCTCACGGCCACACAGTACATCGCCCCTCTAATGGCACATTTTGACCCAAGCTACGCTAAAGAATCTACTGTGCAATACCTGGACAATGGTAAGATACGACCACACATTTGATCACGATTGCCCAGTAACATATCTGACACATTGTTGACGTTCCCTGTCTTCAGGTGAGGTGTTTGTGGTCCAGTGGGATCGGGTCAGACTCCGGGGAAAAGAGTCAGAAGGAGAATTTACGTTTCAGGCTGCTCTTCACAAAACAGGAACCATCACATTCAGCTACCGAGATGTGAGTAAGCCACATCTCTTTTCTGCTCTCGGTAGCTTTCTAAAATGGTGCTCTTTCATTTTGCTGCATGCATAAGCGGTTCCCTTTTTGTCTGTCAGATACCTCTGTCTTTAGATGTGATCGGTTCAGCTGAGCATCCAATAAAGGCCGGTTTGTCTGATGCTTTTATGGTCACGCCAGTTTCTCCTCAATCACCAGGTCGGCAATAAAGTTTATGCAAATACGTTTCATTCATATTTGTATCTGTTATCATGATTGTTTTGTGTTATCCTGCCATTGAACCAAACCAGATTAGGATAATAGAGTTGACGTTGAGCTTTATCTCTGTCCATTTAAACTCTTTATACTGCTGCAACTAACAATTGTTTCCATTAGTGATTCTTCTGTGAATTATTTCCTCCATTGTTTGGTCTTTAATACAAAAAAGTAAGAACATGTCAATCCCTGTTTCTCAAAGTCCATGGTGATGTCTTTAAAGGACTTATTTTTTCATTTTGAAACCCAAATATTTTTACTGTAATATGATATAAAACAGATGGAGAAGGCAAGGCAAGTTTATTTATATAGAAATGTTAGAAGGACATGATTTCAGAGGGTGGAATCAGCATTATTTATCTGTTGACTACAACATAAATCAATTGTAAAAACAGATTGCTATTTTTTTGGAACACTGTCTTATCGTTTTTTGACTAATTATTGCACGTCTACTTATATTAAAGACATTAACCACATATTTTGGATACATAGTACTGTATGTGAAAACCTGACAACAAACCTGTTATTGACTTAGATGCCAAGCAACGGACAATTTATGAGTACCATCGGGTCGAGATAGACACTACAAAGATCACCAGCTACTCTGCTGTTGAATTCACTCCTCTGCCTAGTAAGTGATTATTATTAAATATAAGTATCTGTTCAATATGTTGGATGTGTTATAATATGTTACCTCCTTCTCTTTATTCAGCCTGTCTACAACATGATAGCTGTGAGCTCTGCCTCTCATATAACCAAACCTCTGGTTGTAGCTGGTGCCACGTACTCCAGAGGTGAGCAGTACATTGCGATAGCCTAAACATTCATATAGTGCTGTTTTACCTTTATAAATATACATCTGATCCGTTTTAGATGTTCAGATGGCATGGATAGACACAGACAAGAATGGTTGGACTATGCCTGCTCAGAGGAGGTAATGTGGACAACAAGAATACATATCTGCTTATTTGCCATTTGTAAGCCTCATGCATAAAATATATTGCATTGTTGTATATGGGCAGAGCAAAAATGCAACCTGTGAGGATTACTCCAGGGTTGACAGCTCCACTGGTTCCTCTATCACACCAGAGATCGAGAATGTCACCTCACTGACTCCTCTACAAAAAGGCTGTGAATGTGACGGTAAGGCTGAGCTATTCTTAGTATTTCCCCCCCACATTTAGTCGCTGAATAAGAATAGATTCAGCCATGAAATAAGTATGGAAATGATGGCTTTCTGTTTTCTCACAGATGAGACCAAACGTCATATATTTAAGACTGGCAACGGTGAGTTATTATTCTCAGAAACAGAATGAGAACAAAAAACTAAAATATAGAGCCCTTTGAAGAGGTATAATAATGAGGTTTCATCTCTATTACAGATGTGAAGACAGATTCTTCAACCAAGAGGGACGGGTTGGCTAATACAGGAGTGATAGCTGGTATAGCAGCTGCACTGGTTTTAGTTTTGGCTATGGTACTGGTAGCTCTTTACATCAACTACCATCCAACTGCTGCATCACCACTTTACCTCATCCAGGTGAGCACTGAATGTGTCCGACACCTTTCCTGACAGGAGCCATGTGTGCTTAAATTACACATATCCACAACAAACATCATCTTTTACGTTTCCTTTTTTTTTTAGCGACGCAATAACTGGCCATCCTTGAAGTTTCGGAAGCAACAGCCTGGTTACACAGAAGTGGAAGTGGAAGTGGAAGGTCATGATAAAGACAGCATTGTTCAAGCCGGGCCATGTTGAAATAATGGATGGAACCTAAAATATTCAAATTGAACTTATTTCTACAAACATCCAAATATATACATTCGTGCAAAACCAGTTCAAGTATTACATTCATATTGTTGTTTTTTAAGATGTCAGGCAACATTTTTGCAACAGTTTTTGTAGATTAAAGCTGATTTTTAATTATTTAACGATTTAATTAAACATGTATGTCTCTCTGGGTGTGCTTCAGTTTCAATTCCTGTTGCTTTTGGTGGGGAATTTTGAGTACCTACAACTTTGTTTTGCAAGAACACACTGCACAGTTCCTGAAAAATACTCCAGTTGTAATGTCAGCAGTATTTTATATTTGATTTGATATTTGATTCTGGAGTAGGCTACTTGATAAAAGGAGTGAAAATCCTTATAGAAAATACCATGCATGAGGCATATTTAGGAAAACAGACAGTACAGCCTTTTTGTCAGCAGGTGTCCTCCTAACCACATACATGACATGGACATCAACTAGGACACGCAGTGAACGTGGCATATGTGTACAAATATGATTTGAGATCACTGTATTGGTAAAGCCCCAAAGATCTGCAACAATGAAGATGATCGCATGCGTTTGCTATGCGAGCACAGATGGGAAGAGGACAGTCGTGTTGAACATGCAGAAGGGTGGATCTGGATTACAACACAGAATGTGGACTGTGTTGCGATGGTATTTCAGTTTCAGTTGAATATGCACGATTTATAGGTGATGAAGTTCCTTCAAATGAATGACCAAATGATTCAAATCTTTCTTCCAAGTAAAACATTGAACCCCCCACACTGCTTCTTCCCTTTCTGCTCGGACACGCGCCGCCGAGGGAGGGAGAGAGAGAGAGAGAGAGAGATAGAGAGATAGAGAGATAGAGAGAGAGAGGGAAGCGGGAGTGCGCTTTCCGTGTCTGGTTAGTGGACTGACAGCCAGCTGTGCGGCTACAACGACAACAACAACCTCCTGGATTTTCTACATACAACTAGATTAGTGTTGGTCTGTTACTGATCATTATCGTGCACTATATCTAGTTTTTGAAGTGAGGACTCGACAGCATAAAGCTAAAAGCAGTATCGTCGGCGGTTTCCGTGCTAACTAGCTAGAAGAGCATTCCTCCAACATGAATCCGTCGTGTGGCAGATGTAATCTAGTCGTATACCCCACGGAAAAAGTGAATTGTCTGGACAAGGTAAGAACGTGAAAATGTCGCCTTACTTCTTACTCTTTGTTTTTAAAATACTCCTTACACCCCAACATTCTTTGGTACGTTTTCTACACGCATTCTGCTCTGCTAAAATGACACCCTTCACGTATTTTTGTGAATGAATCGAACACCCCAACAGGACAGGTATTTCGCTAGCAAGACAAGCTAACGGCTAGCTTAACGTCTGGGTGGCGATGTCACAAGACCCGAGCGCGGACTAGAAGCAAAATATCGTGTTGATAATGGACAACTTTAACAAAACAGAATATATATATTTTTTTCAACACGACAATGATTCAAGGCTACGGTATTGATTCGCCCTAAAACCAGCGTCTCACGGTGCTTCCCACAGCCTGGTTTGGGCCTGGCAGGAACCACTGTTTAGAAGAAAACTGATGTTTAGCTAACGTTTCTAACCTCAACACATCTAGTTGTAGGATTTACCTTTACAAATACTTAACGATTCATGACTTTCGATGGAATGAAATAGTCCAATGTCGTGGGCAGCATGGACAGATTTAGACATGTCTGTGTCCAATTCACCGGCTAATCCAAGTCAGGGATCATTAGAGGAGCCGCCTCAATTACTTTTCAGTCAAAAACAGATTCCTAATCTCAGCCAAGGTGTTAATCTCATCAATATTGCCCGTAGGGACTCCTATGTCCAGCTCATTATATCACATGTGAGCTACACTTTCAGTTAACATTGATACATCACAGCTTGTCATTGGAGGGAAATGTGAAATAAGTCCTGCATTTACTGAATGTTGTTGCACTCAGCACTACAGACTGTAACTTTGCAACAACATACATGTAACACACACTCACTTTACTAGTTGGGTGGGGTCTGTTGTTTGTCATATGAAGAGTAGTGTTTATGTATTTTGGCCAAGGCAGTACTTGGGGCACTGAATGGCTATTGAAAATCAATCCCTGTTGAGACTTGTTTATCTGACAGGGAAGGTGGGGAAAGAGCACACTATCTAAAGTAACATCACTTATTGATTGAATGCAATATTTCTCTCTGCAAAGATGTGTTCTTGAATGCACCATGAGTAATGTTTTCCCAAATTGCTCTGGACTGGAATTGATTTATCTCAGAATCCCTCTCACACTTGAACAAAATACAAGTCATGTTAGAAGACTGGCATTGATGATAAGATAACCAAATTGCCACAAGTACAGCCTGAATGTGCGTTGGTATCTGGCCTGAAGCCGAGTGCATTCCAGCAGACGGACACTCCCATACAGCGTGCTCTTGTCAGGGGCCTGCTGTGTCGTCTCCCTGCTGCTCTGAACCCATACAGGAGAGTAGCCTGTCGTCCGTCTTCGCTACCATTCTGCATCAGTGCTCACCCCTTCAGACATGCCAACAAAATCACGCCTTCCCCATCTCCGTGGCGCGCACACATACAGACACTACCATTCTCTTTCTGTTAACAGCAGCTACATTGGCTGGGGGTTTTCCATGTGCTAGGCTAGCTCAGGTGAAGGCAGAGGGGAGTTGAGTGTTCTGCCGCTTCCTCCATTGGTGTTCTGAGCCACTGATGAATGGCTACCTTTACCTGACAGTGTTCTTCTATAACACCCCCCTCTGTGGGGCAGGGAGTTTGAGCCACAGAGGCTTGTTTGTCTGTCAGCTGCATTCCACTATAGCAGGGCTGGGCCCAGCAGAGGGAGCGGACAGCAGAGCACATGTAAAGACAGGAAGTGAAGTTTGGTTGAGCTGTTAGCCTTGTTATTTGGTTTTCCTTTATTTCTTAAGAGATTGTTGATAGTAAGGAGTTTTAAGCTGACGTTTTTGGATATAAAGTCAGGCTCATATCAGTTTGGTTAGTTTTTGTTGCTTTTGAACTCCAGTCAATACAAACTTGTTACAAAGAAGCGATAAAGTAGTTGTTTTTACCAGCGCCCTTAATGCAACCCTTCGAAATAAAAACATTTAGGTTAATGTGCATTGTCTGGATGATTGCAATGATTTGTATGTGTGTCACAAGATTGCCAGCCATTTCCTGCACTCAGGAAGTGTGTATTCTCAAGATAAATTGAGAGATCCGTGTTGAGTGGTTAACGCTTAAAGCTGATCTCTCACTGAACTACTCGACTCTGCTCCAGTGTCTGTGAGCCTGTCCCCACCTGCAGGTGAAGAGAAACAGATGTATTCATATTTAACTGGGCTATTGTGCCGTGCCATACATTGTGAAGCTGTCAAACTGGTTCCAGAGTGGGTAAATCAGCTACTATTTCAGTGGACGTAGTGTTTTCAAAATCTATGAATAATGTGAGAAACTGACTTCTTCTGAAAGCTCATCCTTCAACAAGTATGAAGCCTAAACACATTTGCTTCTGGCTCTTGAATTCATGTTTTGACTTTTGAATATGTTAAATGTCAAAACATCTTAATCAGTGTTTAGACACACTATTGGTAAGATTCATTCTGAGGCAAGACCTGTTTGCTTGTTGCAGACGCTGCTTTTACAAAACAAAAGATCTCCCTATGGCACCAAGTATCAAGAAGACACAATACAAAAAACAGCTTGTCAGTGGAGGAGAAGGTCACACATACATATGGATGAATGGACAAAAGCCAGCCGGAGGTTATTTTCCTCATATCAGCATGTCAGTGGTGAAGGCTTTTACAATGCAGACAGACAAGACATATCACTGTTTTCATGATTCTGCGGTCTTGGTTTTCTTCACTTATGTTGAACCAACAATTTCAATAGGCAGCTCTTTTTTTAGCTGGTAGCTAATAAAAGGGACTGCACTTCTTGGTTCACATGATCTCGAATGTTCAGACGCAGCTGGCATTAACCAAAGTGTGTGTAGAAATCAGATGTCATGCACCATTCGCTTCACACTCTGATGTATCCGACACATACGGTCATTCTGTACTCTGGCTTTCACAGTTACAATTAACTCGGGTTCATTTTTATTATTTAGCTAACAAATTGGTTGCTGTGTTATTTGGCTTCCGTGTGGGGTTTCTGGTTCAGATGTGTGCCCCAATTGTGCTGCTGCCTTTCAATCCCAGGGCATTGCTGCAAAAGAGGGTTAAAGGTCGGAAGAGTACAGGAGATTTGTGCAGCTCAG